>NW_019154107.1:3530656-3554684 GCF_002288905.1 Enhydra lutris kenyoni | reverse complement strand
ACACACACACACACACACACACACACACACACACACACACACACACACACGACGCTCCTTGAAATTCTTCCACTTAACTGCATGTCACAAAGATAAGAGAAATTTCATGTACACAGAAAGTGGTCTTGGAACAGGGTGAAGATAATACAGGAGTTTTTCCTCTACTATGTGTCTGTTATTGTTTGTAGTCATGTTTTTATAATTAGATAACTTAAATGTGTCCATTTCTAATTATAGGCCCTCTCTGGAGGCTGCCAGAAGCCATGCGTCGGAAGGAAGCACATTGAGATTGCAAGGAGTCCGTAATGAGAGATAAGAAATTAACCTGCCTAACACTGTATCTTAAATATCAAATAGGCACATTTTAGAGTTTTGTGGTTTTGAGAAAAGGTTCCCAGTGTTGTTCCTACACATAACTGTTTTCTTCCTCAAAAGTGCATTACAATGGAAGAGCCCTGAAAACATGCTAAGTCAAAGAAATGAGTCACAAAAGACCGGGTATCATACCGTGTGAGAGCATTTGTATGACATGTCCAGAAAGTGCAGAGATAGAAACTAGATTAGCACTTGCCTAACGCTGGGGGCTTGGTGGTATAGAGAAGCCAGAGTTAAAGGGCATAGGCTTTCTGTATGCAGGGATGAAAATGTTCCCAAATTAGACTCCAGTGTTGGCTACAGAACTGTAAATACCCTAAGAAGCACTGAACTGTCCTCTTTAAATTAGTGACTTGTACAGTATGTGCATCGTATCTCCATTAAGTCATTACCAAAGAAAGCATGTTATACCTGCAAAAAAATGTTGTGTCTATTATACATGGATATTTGCAGGTTTTGAGTTTTTTTAAACATATACAATTCTTTTAGAGGTGAGAACTATGAAATTTAGGTTGAGCTAGATAGAGCCGATTCAGGCAAAGGGGAGCACCATGGCTGACCGGAGGTTCCCCCCTGAAGTCAGGCGTGAGCTCAGAGGACTTCAGCTCTACAATCTCTCACAGGAGGTGCAGATGTATGGAAGGGAATGTTGACAGTGGGTCACAGTCCTGACAAGGGGTCAGGGGTTCAGTGCAAATTTCGGGGTCCCACCAGGTATGCCTGAGTGTGTAGCCAAGCCTTCAGTAGAAGCCTGGCCATATAAACTGGGGTACAGAGCAGCTGCGGGGCCACCTGGGGCCCCTTGTACAGGTAGAAGCAGCAGCAGCCCGTCTGACTAGATTCTGAGAGCCATGTGGCACTGACCTGGGTAGAGGACTCTGGCTGCAGGGTGGTGCTGGCTTGCAGCGGGGGCTGGGGGAGGTGGTCGGGGCTTCTCAGAAGAGTCAGGTCCGGTGAGGCACCACTCAGAGTTACCCATTTGATTCCTATGGTTGTGAGCTCACAGCCTGAGCAGGATCCATCTTCACCCCCAGCTAGGTGAAGGGAAGAAAGAGAACCAGAGAGAAGGAACTAATTGTCTCCGTCAAGTTCCTCTTAATAACCCTTGACTCCTCCCACAGATGATAGCACAAGGTACCGTTCCCTAGGTCTGTTCAACTCAACATTACTTATGCCAAAGACTGTGATTGGGCTACAAGTTAAAAAAATCAAGAAATACTCCTTGTCCTTGAGGAACTTATAGTCTAAAGGGGGAAGGCCACTCAGAGCGGATCATTTTCAACGTGATGATCATAGCCTACCACATGTGCTCCCCACATGTTCAGGTTGGGCTGCAGAGACTGCTTCCAGGGGATCCAGCTTAAGACACACATCTCTCATGACATCTAAAAAAGCACACACTGAAGCATTATTTAGCACACTTAATATTGGACAAAAATTAAAATCTTGATCCTTTCCACAGACATTACTTAAAGGACAAGAATGTTCTTGGATGGATTGATAATTACATTTTCTAGACAAAACCCTGGAAACACATCCAATATGAAAAGTTCTCCTGTTAACACAGTTCATTGTATCCTCAATGGCAAAATACGTAAAGATGGCAGGTTGCACCAGCAATGAACACATACTTGTTGCCTACCATTGATTTTTGATGTCAAGATGTAAAGCCTTCCACAGCTTTATTCTCAAGTAAGTGTGACATTTTGGATTCAACCTGAATGCGTGACGATGGACAGATCTCTGTAGATGTGATCGATTTTGGGGTTAAAACACACTTGAAAAACTTTATTTAAACTTTATCATTCTGAAATTTGGTTTAAGTAATCTGATGGTGTGTTGCACTATTTTATTTTTATCATAAGGGAGGTCACATAATTTAGTGGGGAGAGAGCCCTGGATTCGTGTTCAGACTCTGTAACTCAATATCTAAGTCACCTAGACAAATTGTACTCTCTCTGGGGCTCATTTGCCACATTTGTTTGAAAAGAAAAACAAGAAATTGCAGAGGAAAAGGAAAGTTTGGCTAAATGATCTACAATATCCCTTCTAGCAAATTTCTATTAAGTCGAGTAAAGGCCATTTAATTTCACCATTCGGATCTGTGCACACTGAACCAAACTGGTATTTTATTTTTGAACTAAGAATTTTAGTACTTAAAAAAAAAAAACAAAACCCAGCACCCTGCCTGAATCCATCTGTAGTTTTAACATTAGGAATTCAAATTAGAGTATTTTTAGCCTCTGGAGTTTAAGCAAGCTCTTAACTTGAGCCTCTGCCTGCATTTTATAATTTGGCTAATTTAAGTCATAATGCAATTCCATCTTTGACAAGAAAGCAGGATCATTTTACTAATATTTTTATGCACTTCAAGAATTCTAATTGGAGACCTTGTAAGTATGAGGCAAAAACGATATTTTTATACTTCCTTAGACGACTTCTTTTTTATGAAACACAACCCCAACTCTCAGAAATGCAAGTTATTTCAGATACCCTCAAAAGGTTCACTTAAAACAGACTGCTAGAGGGGTTGCATTAGAAAATAGAAAAATCAATTCTTGATGAAAGCAAAACACAGGAGCTCCAAATTGGCAAGAAAGAACAGTTATATTAATCGTTTAGTTATTTAAGAGCAGGATGGAGGAGATGGAGAAATGCTTTCCTAATGTCCCAAGACCGGGTGGTTTTAGTCATCATTTCTGTGCTGTGTGCATCTTATAAATAACTTCATGAAAAGGGGCCCTAGGAAACTCTAGCCTCTACCGAGCTCTGCGACCTTACTGCCCATTATCTTGTCGGGGCACTTAGGATGTAGCAGGCAGTAATTAGACCACAGTCTGGAAAGTCAGGGAGAGAAACTGGAAGGAATTATTTTCTTAAAGGAAGTGGTCATTCAAAGGCAGAAAACCCAATTTCCTTGTCCACTTTGCTAAGGGATGGGTTGGGCAGGATCCAAGAACAGGAAGGGAGAACTTGGCTGGATCAGGGAGCGGGGGTGGGAGCAAATTCCCCAGCGCGGAATGTGAGACAAACCATCCCAGGACACGCGGGCCGCCTCGGGAAGGGCGCAGAGTAGGCCCGGCATCTCGAAAGGGTGAGTCCAGGTGAGGGACGTGTTACCGAGCGCAGCTGGCGGGGAGACCCAGATTCCCCCGGGCGTGGTTCCCGCCAGTAGCTCTACTGCGCGCAGCGACCTCCTGGGTGTCAGCGCGCAAAGTCACCGCTTAATCCCCGCCCCCGCCGGATTAATTAGGGCCTTCTCAAAGCAGAAAGTTTTGAGCCAGGGGCTTCTTTCCCAGGCGCAAGTGCACCAGGGAGTAGACACTCCTCCGGTCCAGCCGGCCGCCTCTCCCTAGACACCACCAGGGAAGGGTCCTCGGCGGGCGACTCGCATCCCTGCAGCCCTAGCCGAGTTCTCGAGACCCCCCCGGTGACCGGCGGCTCATCAGGTCACCAGAGTCAGGTCCCAGGCCCAGGCCGCTCCCTCCAGTGCCCCGGCCCTGGGTTCGCGGCCAGCAGCCGGGGCGCGGGGCGGGGCGCGCCCGGGAGGCCGAGGCCCCGCGCTATTCCTGTCCCTGTGAGCTACCGGCATGTTATGTACGGCGCCCAATCATGCCTCCGACCCGCCGCGCTGACCTGCGCCCCCCCCTTCCTTAATCCCCCAGGCTTTGATTTGATCCTCCGCGCGGAACAAGCTCACCCCCCTCTCCGCCCCATACCCAGTTGTCCCCGGCCCTCGCGGGTGCCCGCAGTGTCCGTCCTTCTCGTCCACCCCCGGGAGGCCAGAGCCCTCGCCCCGCACTTCCCGGGACGCCCCGAGGCGGGCCACATCCGCGCATCAGCGCTGTCGGAGATCCAGCACCCCTCAGAATCAGTCCACCCACAGCTCGGCCCTTCCAGGTGATGGTGCGTGGCCCCCGCGGCCCCTGGCGCGCAGGTGTGGGCTCCCCAAACTGGGACCGGGAGGGGGCTTCGGGCAACCCGCTGGCAGCCTCGGCAGCAGCCAAAAGCAAACCCCGCTCCCTCCGGAAGACTCCAAACTCCGCGCCCTCGGCTACTGGGAGCTTCTGGAAACCAACCCCGACCGGGTTTGCTCTGAGAAGGGTACAGGGATATCTGCAGGCCTGGATGAAGGAGCCCTGGGCTTTAAGCCGAGCAGGCAAAAATGGGGCCCGGCTAGGGGCTCTGGGGCTCGCGTAGGGGGCCCTGGGTTGCCGTACCCCGAGATGCTTCTGGCCGTGCCGGGTGGGCTCCAGCCCCGGCCAGGCCGCGTCCCGCCCCGGACATCATGAGTTACTTCCTATCTTACTGTAAAGCTCATGGCGGCGCACTGCTCACCGGCTATCAGGCCCTGCGCGCCGAGGGCTTCCTGTGCGACGTGACGCTGGAGGCTGAGGGCAGCGAGTTCCCGGCGCATAGGTCGCTGCTCGCGTGTTCCAGCGACTACTTCAGGGCTCTGTTCAAGAGCCACACCCGGGAATCCAGGGCCAGCGTGATCCACCTACACGTGCCGTCGGCGGCCGGCCTGCAGCGCTTGCTGGACTTCATTTACACCGCCTGGCTGCCGCTGTCCATGGACACGGTGGAAGACACGCTGGAGGCCGCCAGCTACCTGCAGGTGACTGAGGCGCTGGGGCTGTGCGGCCGCTACCTGGAGCGCCAGCTGGCTCCGGAGAACTGCTGCTTCGCAGCCAACGTGGCGGCGCGCTTCGGCCTGGCGCACACGTTGGGCGCCGCGGAGAGCTGCATCGTGCGTCACCTGCGGGAGCTGCTGCTGCGGGGCGCGGGCCCCATGGGGCTGCTGGAGCTGAACCCCACGTCGCTCAAGGCTGTGTTGGGTGCCCCCGACTTGGCGCGGGTGCCCGAGGCCTCGCTGCTGGGTCTGGCACTGGCCTGGCTGAGGCAGGAGCCTGAGGCCGAACGCCTGGCCCACTGCGCCTCGCTGCTCGAGCGCGTTCGCTTCGGCCTAGTACATGCCGACGTGCTGCGGCGCGTGTACTCGGGCTCTGGCCTCGCCCTGCCCGCCCGCATCAAGGGCCTCATCATCCAGGCCCTCAACTACCACACGGCGCCCTCCCGCCAGCCGCTCTTGCAGGGCGAGCAGACCAGCGTCCGGAGTCCCCAAACCCGCATCTTGTTGGTAGGGGGGCGCAGGGCGCGGGAGGCGGTGACCGAGGAGGTCGTGGTCCGCCAGGTGGTAGCCAGGGGCAGAGGCGCTGCGGCGGAGCCGGAGGAGGAGGAGGAGGAGGACGAGCAGTTGGAAGAGGAGGAGGAGGAGGAGGATTGGGAGTTCACCCAGGACGTGGTGGCCTTCGACGTGTACAACCACCGCTGGCGCAGCCTCACGCGGCTGCCTGCACCGCTGCTGGGGCACAGCGTGTGCACCGCAGGCAACTTCCTCTTCGTCCTGGGCGGGGAGAGTCCTGATGGCGCCTCCTCACCCCCGGCAGACGGCGTGCGGCCGGTCACGGCCGAAGTGCACCGTTACGACCCGCGCTTCCACGCCTGGACGGCGGTGCCCGCTATGCGGGAAGCGCGGGCCCATTTCTGGTGCGGCGCCGTGGGCGAGGGGCTCCTGGCTGTCGGGGGTCTGGGCGCGGACGGCCAGGCGCTGGCGTCCGTAGAGATGTATGACCTGCGCCGGGACCGCTGGACGGCGGCCGGGGCGCTGCCGCGGGCGCTGCACGGCCACGCGGGGGCCGTCGGGGACCGTGGCGTCGTGTACATCTCTGGGGGTAAGGCGGGAAGAGGAGAGGGCGGCGCGAGCAGCCTCCGGGACGTGTACTCCCTGGGCCCTGGGGAGCGAGCGTGGAGCAAGAGGGCGCCCATGAGCACCGCCCGCTTCGGGCACCACATGGCTGTGCTGCGCGGCGCGGTGTTCGCCTTTCTGGGGCGCTATGAGCCCTTCTCTGAGATCGAACGCTATGACCCCGGCACGGACCAGTGGACTCGGCTGCGGCCGCTACCCTATGATCGCTTCTGCTATGGGCTGGCGGTGGTGGAGGAGACGGCTCTGCTGCTGGGCGGCCTCAAGTGGCGAGACTCGCGGCAGGTGCCTACTCGCAACGTGGTGGGCTATGACCTCGACCTGGACCGCTGGGAGGACATTGGTTGCGCGCTACCCTGGGCCTGGAACGGCCTGCAGTGCGCAGTGCTGCAGCTGGCTGAGGGTGGAGATGAGGAGAGGGAGGGAGGGCTCGGAGAGCCGCCAGATTTACTGCGGAGCTTAATGGGTTAGTGCAGTCTTGGGACGACAGAGGAGAAAAAGTCGCGCTTGAGCAGGCTTACAGAGTAACGCGTGGGCTTTTCCTAAGAATGGGACTCTGGGAGCAGAGCGGCGGCTCAAGTTTAAGGATGCAAACAAGGGCTTGGTCGAGGAGGAACAATGCCCCTGAAGTTGAGAATGGGGAGAGAAGGGGTCAAAATAGGATATATGAATCAGCTTCAGTGAGCTGGGGATTTCTAGGAAGACTCATGCCGGTCTAGAGATGGACTTTTGAAAATAAAATATGGCCCTGTTTTTCCTCTTATAGTTAAAGTATTGCCCTAGGTGCTAAACAGTGATTACTTTTGTGCCAAACAAGGCCAAAAATGTACCATGAGAAGTTAAACACAAAACCCGGAAAATTGTTAGCTATAAAGGCTGTAATAAATACTTAGAAAAGATGGCATTAGCTGAGTAAAGAGTGAAGAGAAAGTGCCTTCATTAAAAGCATGAAGTCATTGTAAGGAGAACTATGATTTTATGATTCGGAACTATGTTTATAGTTCTGCTCTGATGGCTTAATATAAATATAGGACTGAGAGGGAAGAAAATCTCTAAGAAAGAACTTTTTTTTTTTTTTTGAGAAAATATCCTAGGTTAAGTTTTTCTGTCCCTCATTCTTACCCCTAGCCTGCTTTTGCCCTGGCTTTAGTCAGCTCATTGGTTTCAGTTTTACTTCAGCAGTCCTTGGCCATAATAGTCAGGTTCTTCTGGTTACGTGGAACATCTAGGAAAACCCAAACTTATTTCTTTCATCTTCTTTCAAAGTTCATTCTGCAGACAGGTTGTAGGTTATATTTGTTAACAAACAAACAAACAAACATACAACACATTTTTGGCAGTCCCTCCTCCTCCCCAACTTCCCAAGAATCAACAGAAAGGAAAGAGGAACAGGTACAAGTTTGTGTCCTCTAAGTGGGGAAGGAGCTTGGTTTTGCCGGGTCTCAGAAAAGACCATTGCACACATGAACAGCTGCTGCTTCTGGCTTGGACGGCGGCAAAGTTACAACTCCTGACTTAGGGAAGGGGGTCGGGGAAGGGCGGCTCTGTGATTAGGTCTCAAAGAAAGGTGGTGAGGACTCTGTAGGAATAAAGTAGGTGCCTTATAAGGATTCATTAAGAGCTAAATTTATTTCACTTCAGTTTACAGTGCTGCCTCTCTCCTAGATTTGAAACTAATGCAATAAAATGTACAGATAAATATAGTGTTAAAGGTCTCTTTCATGCTAAGCTAGTCACGAGTCTTTTAAAATTCATTAGTTTAATTTTTACCATTTAAAACAACAGAGCTGACTTTACAAAAGTAAAAGCTGCTTAGTAGCAACACAACTAGTCTTTCCGTCAACTGCTCGTTCTTTACAGGGCACAATGTTGCCACTGTATTCATGACACATCCATCAGGTACAGATAGTTTTAAGTGAATGTACACATTTGGTCTAGTAAACATCAACAAGTCTAAACACCTGTAACAAGCACACTTCATTTTAGGACAAGAGGTTTTGGTGTGTTTTTTGTTTGATTTTTACATATACAAAATTCCACAAATTTAATGTACATCAATATCCATGCAGTAAATAAATGTTTTTACAAATAGGTTTTTTTAAATGATAAAAATATTACACTAGACCCAAAATTCCATACAAACATTAATACATGATTTCTCATCCATTTTGACTAAATATAGGATTACTGAAAATGTGCTGTAGAAAGGCCACTCTCCTGTACAGTGTGCAAAGTCTGCAAAACGATAGTGATTCAATGTTGGTTTCAAAAGCAAAGAAAAAGATCCCTGCTGTGGAGTTTTTGCTTTCTCCTCTACAGCAAAAATACTCACTGGCATAATATCTGAACTCTTAGAGATGAAAGTACATTCACTGAGCTGTACAGGCAACAGTATAAAGCTGATTAGAAGTAGATTTTAGGATATAGAATAGTAAAGGAGGGTCCCTTCCTCCTCCTAAAAAAACAGCAAATTGTGATTTGTACGTTATGCAGCCAGACACTAAAAAGCAGCACAGTCGTTATCATGCTGTGATCACTTTCAAAAACGAGATACTTACAAATGGAAAATATATGAAGAGGACTTTTTCACAGACTTCATCCACGCTATAGAAACAATTCATGAAACTAGGAAAAACCTCTATAAATTCTTTCTCTCATACAATTCAATGTAATAGATCTCTGAGTGACCATTATCCTCTTGCTCCTCAGGAGAGAGGCGCATTTTAATTTTTCAATATTGTTTTCTATATCATAACACGCATTAGCCTGTAACTAAACGTATTTTACTTCCCTGTCTGAAATATAATTATGTAAGTTTAATTAATGGACTAGCAGGAGAATTGGAAACTAACTGGAAAGTTGATTCATTTCAGTTTATCCCTTGTTTTTTAGGAGCTGGAGTTTAAAAACATGAGTTTGGGCTGAAATCTTATATATATATATACACACATATATGTGTGTATATATATAATCTGTTAGCTGCCTTTCTGGGCAAATTAGCTGTGTTTTACAAAATCCACTCTCAAATTCCTCTGTACACAATCAGCATTTCATCACTACAAAAATAAAGGAAGATTTAAACCAAGAAAATAAAGCAGCTCTATCTTCAATTTTGGTCTTAGTTACAAAAACATCTTACAAAGCTTTGCCCTGATACACCATTAAGTGTCCCCGTAGATTTGGAATAGTATTTCCATTAACCGGCTTTCACAAGTTAACAGACTTTTAAGACGAATATTAGATACCTGAACTTTTCTTATGTTGATGCTCCTCTATTTTGCTTAACTCTTGTATGCACATCTACATTTCACAAAAATAAAACTACAGCATTAAACTTTGTGCAATGTTTAAGAAAATTCTTAGAACATTTTAATAAATATAAAAAAGGTTTAAATTCTTTCCCACCCACAAGGATGTCTGCACCTGAAAAAATGTGATTTACTTTTTGAAGTCTTGTTTATATAAAATTAACTTAGAGGGAGAAAAGATGACCTTAGATAGAAAACTGCCTTTTTGTGGTTTTACTACTTGAAGACCACCTGTCTTCAGAGTTGTTTGCAAAAGTTAATTTTAAGTCATTGAAGACAGTTGATTTTGCACATGGTAAACATAAGCTGAGCATTAATTGCATATAAAATATACAAATGCTCATTAAAGACAGTGGTATCATGACCATATATGGTTTGTTTCATATAGTTTGGTAACATTAAAGTATAGCTTGTCAAGTGTCCCACACACTGATATAAAACTACCTCATATACTTGTTCAATGTACCAGAAGGTACCGGATGGCCAGAGGGCAGAATACACTTACACATGTGTTTCAATGTACGAGTGAGTGTGTGTGAGAGAGGAAGTGATCGCATCTACTTCAGAAGAAATACTTAATGGGTCATTTGAGGTGGTGTTTTGACAGATATCCAAGAAAAGATCCAGGTACATCTGCTTCCATTGTTGGAATTCTTTAGATGTCAAGTCTGGATTGTCTAGGACTTTATCAATAATGGCTACTTCCCCTTCTCTGGCCTGAAAAGCAAAAAAGATTCAACAGTTAAGTTGGGTACAGATTTTATTCACATTTAAAATAGGAAGCTAATATGCAAATCTTAAGAAGCCCATAACAAAGGGCTCTGGTAAGCTCCAACCCAGCTATTTAGACTCAAGTCCTAGTGTACTTTTTTCCTACAACCCAAGGTACCCCTGTATTGCCCACTCCGTGTGGTTCATTTCTCCTGGCTGGTCTTGTTTCCCATCTTTGTCTATGGAAACCTTCCTCATTCTTTTAGATCCAGTTCAGATGCCTCTCATTTCTTAAAGCTTTCCATCAAAAATCGAAAAAAAAAAGTTTTCTCCCTCATTTATGTCCTCCTAACACTTTATCCCTCCCACTGAGTGGACTTACCACATACTATGTCTTGAGTTTACTTTTGCCTGGTCCTGTCTTTCCTGCTAGATGGTTAGCTCCTCATACTTGCATGAGAGAGGGCATGACCCTCCTGTCACCACAAATACATAATTCTTGCTGTATGAATGTCACTGGGGGTCTGCAATGCAAGGGAGCCCTCCCTTCTCTGCTGGAGGCCCGCTCTCAGCTGAAGAATGAGCTTCCTTATGGGAGAACTCAACACAGCACAGCTGTCTTCTATGGGAGAAGTGAGTCTTCCAGGTGGGTGGGTGGGGTGACAGAAGATGAGGGGGTAAGACAGTCTGAAAAGCTACGGCCTGTCTTTTAAGGACTCAAGGAATGGGCAGAGAAGTCTAGGGAATGTTCTGCAGGAAGTGGGAAGGAAGAGCTGGGCGGGAAAGAGCAAGGTGCCTAAGCAGTTGCTCCAGTCCTTGGGGCCAGATGGGGACAGCGAGGCTGGGCTGAGGCTGCAGGGAGTGGCCCTGCGCTCGGTGAGGGGCCTGTTACAATTCCAGGGACTACACACATCCAGGGTTGCTTGGGCACTTGTCCTTCCCTCACGGGAGATTTCCATCCTCTGTTAACTTCCTACACTAAAAAATATGGGGCTCTATAGTTCGGTTTTATCAACGAGGAGCATTTCTTTCCAGTGACTTTTCATCATCTTCTCTCCAGAGAGAGAGCACAGCCTCACACCCCTAGTGACTCACCAATACTCAATGAACTGATCACTGGCAGGAGCTCAAATTCTTTGTTATGGAAGTAAATGCTTTTGGGAATCTAGAGCATAAAAGACAGGTATGAAGCGCTGAGAGAACAAGACAGAAGCAGGTCTTTAAAAATATGTGAGCCTGACCAGCTTCAAAATGCCTGTTTGTTTTCATAACCAGATAGTTGGGTCTGAATGGGGTGGGGGTGCTCTGTAAGATGGGAAGGTGAGGTCATCTTTGGAGCAGGGCTGATCAGCAGAATCTTTTTTTTTTTTTTTAAGATTTTACTTATTTGTGTGTGAGAGAGAGGGAACAAGAGAGCGGAGGAGCAGAGGGAGAGGGACAAGCAGACTCTGGGCTGAGTTCAGAGCCCAACATGGGGCTTGATCTCACAACCCGGAGTGATGACCTGAACCAAAATCAAGAGTCCGATGCTTAACAGACTGAGCCACCCAGGCGCCCCTAGCAGAATTATTCTTATGAATATTGTAGCTCTTTTTAGAATTCTGGCCTTAGTGACCAAAAGGCCATTAAGTTGTCCCATGGATTTGCAATAGTGCTTGCATGAATGCCAACTGAAAGCTAATTGACTCTGAAAACTTGGCTGCTAGCTCCTGGAAACTTTTCTAAATCATGCATTTTCTATTTTGTTTATCTCCTTGGTACTCATCAATACTTCAAAATCACCAAACCTCAGCAGCACACTATGGATCTGAAATATTTCCCAAAGGAGCCCTTTGACCTTCTGTTTCCTGAAATTACTGCACCACATACGCTGTGTGGTAGTTCTTTTCTGTTTTCGATTTTTCCAGGGTGGAAGGCCCGCGTAGGGAGAACTGGTAGAGCAGGCCCTCTCCCCTCATACACACACAGTGAGGGGGCTCTGTTTTCTGCCTCCCTCTTCAACTTCCTGCCTCTCTGCAACCCTTTCTTCACCACCTCGTCCCCGTCTGGGGATGGCATAATAAGGAGACTGGAGATAATGTAAGCCCTTATGGAAATGTAGAATAAGAAAGTTACATGTGAGTTGGGAACTGATAGTGTAAACAGAACAATTATAAAATTTGTACACGGAACACGAATCACTGTGGCTTCACTCCAAATGTGCTGTAGGAGATATTCATGAAATATCTGTAAGCATTTCAGTGCCCACTAGTGCATCCTGCATACATGCTGTGTTCTTTTAATAACTATATTAATAACTACATGGCATATTTATGTTAGGAAAACAAAAGACCGAGGAATAACTCCAGCCCCACATTTTTGAAAAAAAAATTTAATTATATCCTGTTTTCTCCAAGAACCATGTCACATAACATTTAGCCAATACTCTGAGATGATAATGAAAAGTTAGGGTTATTTCCTCCCTACCAGTGCACTGACAACGCCACAGGAACAGCTCAGCTTCAGCTTCTTCCGGTTTTCCTGCCCGCCCCTCCACCTCCCCATTTTGTATTTCTTCAGAGTAGCTGGTAATCCACTGAGCTCAAGAATGAATCTCTTGAAAGGAATTTCTCCTTCCATTTCGTATCTTACCTTTAAAGTGCTTTTGAGAATTCTCAGCCTGTGTAGTTTGTCATTCATTACAGGGTCATTACATCTCTTTATAAATGATAGCTTGTACTCCATCTTGGTTGAAATGCGATGTTCTCCCAGTGGTGACAGACTGGCTTGCTCCAATGCCCTGTATAAATCTTGCAATGAATCTCCTAACTTTTCCTCCCTACTTTCACCTGCAATGTCCAAAGAGAAAGAGAGAGAGAGAGAGAGAGAGAAATGAATCCAGTGTAATAGACAGTTAATGGACACTCCAAAAATCTACTAAAAAAAAAAATCTAAACCATCTGGAAAACAGGATAATGAATGATTGGGAAAACACTCTATTACATTAAAAAACCCCACAGCTGCTAGTTATATTAAGTAAGATTTTTTGGAATGGTCAAATAATAAAATGTTTGATTAACAGAATATTCTCTTAAGAGCAAATCGCCGTATATATCTTGAGTCCATCACATTCAGAGTACAAAAGGTACACAACACAGAAACAATCCTGCACATAATTTAATATTTTAATACATGAATGAATGAATATCCCTTATTGTTATCCTCAGAAGCATAGAAGTGCTGATTAATAGAGCTCTCCTGGTGTAGCAATACTGAATGAACTATTTTTTACATTTTTCCGAACTGTGTCAGATGGAATGGCATTCACTGGAGTATATCTGATTATAAAAATCTTCCAATAATGTACCAGGTTTTGTGTGACTGCCATAGTAATGCCTGCCACATTGTAAATGTAGTAAATGATCATAAATTTTCATTAATAATAATGCCTTAGTTAAAATGCAATATGAGAATGTTTCTAAGCAAATGTAAGGAAGAATCTGGCGCATACTAGGAGAAGCTACTCAGTGTTTGTAAGATCTGGGAAGGAAATACTCCAATTATGTATTTTTGGGAAAAAAATTAGAGATTGGTTCAGGAAAGGATCTTTGATCTATTTGAATGAATCAAACTCCCATCTTGTTCTTTAATCGACTGAACACTGATGTCATATCTTTCTCAATAATGATAAACAAAGATAAACTCAGATTTTGCTTTGAGTGGTAGATAGGATTAGGGTTATCTCACATTTCCTTTAATAGAGAGCCAAAGAGTACTATTTGAGGAATACTAATTATATTGGCTCAAGGAGTAAATATGGAATGTTGTTCATCCCACCATGGTCCGTGTGAATATTTTAGGCTTTCTGACATACTTAAA
Source organism: Enhydra lutris kenyoni (assembly GCF_002288905.1). Lineage (NCBI taxonomy): Eukaryota > Metazoa > Chordata > Mammalia > Carnivora > Mustelidae > Enhydra > Enhydra lutris. The sequence goes on along the minus strand of NW_019154107.1, from coordinate 3,540,665 downwards.
AAAAAAAAAAACACCTCCCTAATTGCTAATTGCTAATAACAGTAGTTAACATTTATATGTGCCAGGCAGAAGGGTAAATGATTACCATTCACGGTCTCTCTTAATTCTCCCAATACTGAGAGGAGATCTATTTGATTTTCATTTGATAGCAGGGAAGTACCTTGCTCAAGGACATACTTAGTAAGTGTAAGTGACAGAGCCAGAATTGCAGCAGGACAGTCTGGCCCTAGAATCCACAATCTTAACAAGAATTCTCTACTGCCAGTTTTGTTAGGGGGTCATTTGAGCTGTGTACTTAACAATAGGCGTTGATGAATCTGTGAGACTTCCTTAAAGAGCAGCATTCTTAAAAAAAGTTCTGAGAGTGTACCTGAAACTGTCCCCAAAGCCCATAAACACAGTACCTTAACTTGAAAGGATCACCTTTAGCAGTAAAAAGTCACTTCATTTCAGTTTCATATTCAATTTTTGGCGCTGCTGCAGAGGTTAGCAACTAATGGCCAGTATGGTTATTGAGTCCTTCCATTAGAAAGTTCCTTGTTATCATCAGCACATGCTACCTTTAATCCCTCTCTAACGAATTTTTAACTTTTTAATCATATGCCTAAGTTAGAACTATAAAAATACAAAAATCCCTCTTAAACAACAGCTTTTTAAATTCTGTTGGCTCATCCCTGGATGTCAACAACACCTAGAGGATTTTGAGGGATGGGTGAATGGAGGACTGTGCAAAGGAGGAACTGCTTTGTGGTTTAACAGCAAGATGGAAATAAGATAGGGAGTTTTGACTGAGAATGGTTTGGAGCCAGGATGGCACAAAATCACAAGGTCATTGAGAGTAACTAAATGGGAGTTGTAAAAACGAGGATGCGTTGGAACAGCATAATTCCATTTCATAAATCATAGGCCAAGAAGAGACCCTGAGGAATTATTTGGTCATCATCATCCTTTGTGCCTCAGGACAGGATTGCATCTAAAGCCAGATGTAATTTCTTTTCTTTTTTTTTTTTTAGATTTTTTTATTTATTTATTTGACAGACAGAGATCACAAGTTGGCAGAGAGGCAGGCAGAGAGAGAGGAGGAAGCAGGCTCCCCGCCGAACAGAGAGCCCGATGCGGGGCTCGATCCCAGGACCCTGAGATCATGACCCGAGCTGAAGGCAGAGGATTTAACCCACTGAGCCACCCAGGCGCCCCAAGCCAGATGTAATTTCATAGAGCTGGGGGGGGGTGGGCAGGAAGGGTGGGAGGCCTAACTGATGTGAATTATAGTGGTTAATGTATCAGGTAGCCTAATGCATCAGTAGCTTTTCAGTTTTTGAAAGAATGTGAAGAAAAAAAAAGGGATTCAGAATTGGGTTTTAGGAATTAAGGGAAGCAGAAGTATTTTTATATTTTATATAGTAAATTTTTATTTTAAGATAACTACCTAATACTGTACGGAGTATATATTTTGTTTAAAAACATTCTTACCCAGTTTTCTTTCTCCCCAGTTCTTAATGTTTGTAGAATACTGGGCCAGGGGACTGACTTTTTTGTAAAATTTCAATGTGGTCCTACTTAAGAAGGATAAGTAAAGATTTAATACTAAAAAGTGACACACACAGGTATTAAATAAATACAAATGGAAAGTTTTTTTTCCGCCTTCTTGCGGTTAAAGGACAACATAATTCTGTGAAGAATCTGGTTTGACAGCTGTTAAGAAGAATTCAGTATAGATTTATCTCTAGGCAGCACATTTGAACAAGTAATCACAATGAGACGGAACACAGAAACATTTCCAAGTATATTAATGGAATAGTGCAGCTCCTACTAGAGATAAGTAAGGATCCCCTCCCCCCAGTTCATACACATCATACACATATGCAACACCACAAGACACAGCAGTGGGATGAGAAAGGATGAGGGATTGAGATGCCAGGCTACCACAAAATGTCACCAATTACTTAACATTTTAAGACTAGACAAAGAGTCCTTTTATTTCCAAAGGACGGGGGTGAGGAGGAAAGTCACGTTATAAATCTGATTCACTGTGCTCAACAGTCAAAACAACACAGAACTCAACATTCAAGACAAAAACAGACCTTTATTTTCTTTTATAATTTTCAATTGGTTTCCTTGATTTTTTTTTCTCAGAAGAATACCAATTAAGTCAACTGGGGATACTGTTGCAACTTTGCGAGAATATGAAAGCACCTTTATTTTCTTCTTTTTGCCTTCTTCTTCTTTGTCTCCTCACTTCCGGTTTCTCTTTTTTATACTTTGGCTTTTCTTCTTCTAGAAGAGGCTTGCTTTGGAAGATGAGGCAAGCAGTTGTTGAGTTCTGCTTCCCAATTGACTTTCTTTCAATGTTCAGCCATTTGGAGCACTGGCGGAAAGCCAGCTCTTTTGTAACTTGAAAGAATGTTTTCTGAACGTTGGCAACTTGTAGAAGACCACATGCAAACCACAGGACGTACATAGGAACCTTCTGCAATTCCTAATGAGGATGTGTATCACTGCTACAGTGAAATTTTGATTTGTATCCAATTTACTCAGGAATTCTGGGTCTGTGCAGGAATAAATTCCCTCCCAAATTTTATTTAGGTTTACAATGCGTAAATTAGTCCTTTATCAGATGACATACTCTTTCAATTTTATTAAAGCAAAATGAACCCACACATTTCTCTTTCTGACATAAAATTTCATTGGCTGATAATCTGAGGATCACAATGAAGTTACTGAGGTTGATTTGTACTCTGTGTTGCGGGGCTGGGGGGCATCATTTCTGGCTGTGTCCTACTTGGCAGGGGAGAAAGAAGACCCTCTATTTTCTCAATCATACTCTAACGACCTATGAAATAGGGGGACTCTAGGAATGCGGTATCACAATGATTCACTGTCCGGTTGTTTCAGGTTGCACATGACTTCCGGGTGGTGATTTAAAAAAAAAAAAAAGCTCAAGGAAAAAAAAAACACTAGCTAACGCAAAATAATATGTAGGTTGTTGAAACTTTCCTGCAAATGGCTTATTAGCAGATGATAATGCCTCTCTCAGATACTAAAAGGTGTTTGGTTGATGTATTTCCCTCCGTTCATGATCGGTGGTTTCCGAACTTTTTTGATTATGCATCCTTACCAGTTAAAACACTTGCGTTGTTGATAACTTACATACTTGTATTCCTGTATGTTAATAGATATGCATGGTACAAAACAGACACAGAAAATAAATTCGAAAGGACGAGTTATAAAACCTGAGGAGAAATTCTAGTGTTGTTTTTTTTTTCTCCTGTAGCTTAATGGCCCCATATATACTGGGACCGAGACTGACTCTCCCTGAACAAAGTATGCCTCCCTCTCCTTTGCAGTTCCTACTCTTCTCCCAGGCATGGTGCCTTTGGCACTCAGCATTTAAAGTGAGTGATGGTCCCCTCTACTTTATACATAAAGTACTCCAAAGATGTCTCCCTATCCTGTGACTGTGTAATTTTTATGACCGCTTACTGTGTGATTTCGTTCAGGTTTCTTTGGTGCACATGAAGGAGAGCAGAATACGAACTTGGAGACCTAAGTTTCCCTGCCCCTGGCATGACAATGTTGAAGGAGAGGAGCAAAAGAAAACAAAACAAAACGTGATGCGGTATACCAACGGGGCTCTTGAAGAAGCAAGCCAACAACAGATAATCATTTCTGGGACATGTTTTGGAAGGGAAGTGTGCTCTTTTAAAATTGGACAATGATGTCCTCATGGAAACAGTTGTTCCTTCCACAACACAGCTGGGTAACGAGCACAGCAGACTGGGAAAAGCTAAGTCACAAGTGGGAGAGAAGGCTGGACATAGTAGCATTAGTCACTGGTCAGATGTGAGAGGCATTTGTTCTCGCGCAGCCGCAGAGCGCTCGGAGGCTTCCAGGCTAAGGGTGTCACGTCTGTCGAGCACTATTCTTCTCATGAAGGGCAATTAACATTTGCACTGAGGCACGGGACCAGTTTCTGTGAATACTAATTTATGAGCACGCTATAATAAACAACTTATTTATATGTAAGGTGCCAATTAAACTTTTAATGGGTTCAGTGTAGACAGGTTTAGTGTTTCTCGGTTTTATGCTAAAGATGGTTATGTATTCAGGAGTTTACACTATAATTTGAATTGTCTTATGATTAAATATTAGATCTCCTAATTCATGCTTTTATAGAAGCCGATAGCTATGCCTAGCCTTGTAGAACTGGAGACATGGCAGTTTGCTATAGCAGAAAAGGAAAAAGGAGAAGATTTTGAAAGCTGGCTTTTACCTGTTGCTCTGTACTCAAGCACCCTTTTCATAATTAAAAGTAATTTACATCTTTGAGGCAAAATAATGATGGAAAATGATTTTAAGGGAGAAACACCTTTCTTTTAAAAGAAGAGCTGGAGTGAATCTTTTCTAAAGAAGAACATGTGAAGCCCATCCTTGTTAAGAATGACCTTGTGCTTCATCAAAATTAAGTAGAACCCATACTAGTGTCAGGCAATCCCTTCCGCACAACAGGAAAGCACGCTTACTTCCAAGAAGATGTGCCCAAAGAGGCAGAACTGAAGTTGATCCTGCATTCACTCTCCGAGCATGTAGTTTCTGCCAAATTGTGTGGTTTAATGCCAGAAATAAGCAGTGGTTGAATTTTCTGGGCCCTAAATAGCAGTTTTGATGACGAGTAGTTCAGATGGCAAAGTCTTGGTATCCTTGGCATTGATTTATTGATCCACAGGGAAGGTTCTTTGAAGGACAATCACAGACATAAATGACAGATTCTAGATTTGCCCATAGAATTCAGAAAATTTAACTAGTAGAGACATGGAGGTCAAAGTACTTGGCTCTCAGGCAGGAATTCATAAAGAGGACAGTTTAAAACCAAAGCGAAGACACGATTATATTCAAAAATTGATGTGGAGTCACCATATGCCTTAACGAGAACAAACAAAAATTCTTTTTATCGTGACATTTTACTATTCTTCAACAGTGAGAATGACCCAAGGTGATCCTACTAATATTAAATGCGAACAAAAAGCTTTTCAATGGATTTCTAAATACTACAACCATTGTTTATATATATACTTAAAAAACACATTAAAATGGTTAGAGCACAGAGGCAATTGTAAGGCAGATCAATGTGATTTTTATTCACAACACAAATTCCATTTGTGAGAAAGAAGCAGAGATTACTTCTCTTTGGATAGTTACTATCAAGCATACTTAGCAAATTATTTAGCTATCTAAAAAGATTTGATACCAACTGGTCATATTTTTATTTTTAAGTAATTTATATTTTTACAGGTATTCACATTATGCAGTACCACACACTGCGGCGACAGGAAGGAGAAAAAACATTTCCAAATACAATGTTAAATTATTTGTTCATTGCACAGTATGAAATATCCATTGATTAGCATTGAAATTATTACAGAGTGTCTTAATCCAACTAAATTAAGGAAAATTCACATCCACTACAGAAGAAAAATAAGCAATATTGAGCCATAGGGGACCCAGTTACATAGTATTAAATAATATCTGAAGCTAGTTTGAAAGACATCCAGACAAAATACTTTTTCAAAAGTGAGAACCACAGCCTATAAATTTGGAAAATTTTACAGAAAAAGAATAGCTCATGCCTGTCCTACGAGGCAATACCATTTGTATATAAGTGCCAAGAAATAAGGAGAAAGTTAGGATTTTAGCTGAGGAATCTAATAAAGCCTGGCATGAGGAATTTTCTTCATTAGTGTCACCGAAAGCAGTCTCTGTGTTGCACCTGAATACACTTGATAATAGAAGAAACATAGTAAATTTCAGAGCAGGGTGTGTATACCTTGCCTTAATAGGTTACACTTAGTTTAGTACAATACAGCACGTCAAGTTTTAAAAATGCAAAATACACTTAATACACAGAATTTGCTTCCTCTGCTTTGCCTTAAAGAGGCCACCAAGGAGTCCATTAAATAGCCAGGGTTTTCTAGTTATCGGAGCTGATCCCTCTCCTTTCCTGGTGTCGGAAGAATACAACTGAGGTGTCACCACACACAGCCCTTGCCCGGTCAGTACCCTTCCCCTTCCGTTCTCCCACAGAAACGGCAGTTTTCTGTCACTGTGCTCCATCTTGATGGGCTTTGATCTTATGCTAGTCCCAGTGTAGGAAGCTTGCATTCTTCTTAAGAGTGGCCTGCCCTTCTTAATATCCCTTTAGGGAGGCCCCCAATCCAACACACTTGATGATCTAAGCTTTTTAAAAGTCAGTTTTCTGTTATAAACAGCAAGGACGAGGCCATTTTAGTTGCTTGCAAGAGGTTGATGTTGAGTCTGTGCCGTGCCGACTCTCTCCGATCTAAATTCTCTAAACATTAGCTTATCAATCTGTGAGTCCAATGGGTTGAGTGCCAACAGAAGTGGATCCGATTTGGCATGGAGAGGTTCTACCAACTCTCGCAGTGTATTAGCCTAATATGATAAAGCAGTGATACAATATGATGAAAGACCTGCGAGTGCCATTATTTCCAAAGCACATTAGTATTTGTATTTGAAATACCATCATGCAATACCCATGAAGAGAAAAGAGAAAAAAATGGCTAGAATTGCATATGGTTTTAATACCATCATGTCTTTCTGTTGGCATGCAAGTCTACTTGGCCATAAATGGGACAGTTTTTGTTTTATGCTTGGTTATTTGGAAACGCGAACCTTATTATACAAAATAATTCACAGCGCAGATACATCTTTTCCCACTTCTATGCTTGCATATGCACACCTGTAATTCTAATCAGAAAAGTTTATGGTCAAAGTATTCTCCATATACATGTAAAGTGATCAGTCTTCCAAGAAAATGAAACTGTATTTCTGTAGGAGAGCTTTCCTCGGATTTATCCAATCAAGAAACTCGAGGAAAAATTTCCTGGTCTGCCTTCTACCTAACTGCCCTGATCCCTATGCGACCACATGTTCATCAGTGAGACAGAAGAGCCCAGCTAGCAGGGCTCCAATGAGGAGGCCGCCCGCTGACCCATCCAAAGTGGAGAGAAGTGAAAAGCCCTCACAGGGTAAACACGGTGAAGTGGTGACTTTACACCTGAGCGTAAGCCATATGGTGAGGAATTAAGAAACAAGAGACCAAAATTTCTAAATGATGTGGGCAACAAAGAACAACCGGGATAAAAGAAACTGTAATCTCTTTTAGTTCATTTTCTTTTGGGTTTGGGGGAATCCAAAAATTGTCATCGCGCACAAATCAGTCGTATTTTTTCTTTCTAGCCTGAGGCAGATTTCTATCTCCAATATCCCCGGGGCATCCTTTTTTTGAGTTCTATCAAGAAGGAACAAAGTGGGAGAGGGAACAGATAAAGCCTATTGTTCATTACCACCTCCCTTAGAAAATGGAAGGCTGCAATTGCGCATAGCATAGCATCTAGATAACAGGACACAGTGTAGTTCAGAAATCGGCAGAACTAACGTTTATTATATCATATCCTTCTTTTGCAGAAAAGGGGCTAAACATTAAGTAATCAGAGGGAAGTCAAATGAAAGAAAAGACAATACAGCATTTTAGAAAATGATAGTCCTGGAACGCGAGCTCTGTCCCCCACCGCTTTGTTTCAGAAGGTCATGGAGTTTCAAAAGGCAAAATCAGAGGCAAACTACCTTGGGCACAAGGTCGTTTCTAAATTTAAACTGTTCCTAATTTGTCTAAGCAATTCAAACATTTTGTAAGCTGTTTTCAGCACATCCCTCTTTCCCCCTCAGAAATAACGTTACACAAGGGGCTTAATTTCTGGTGCATTTAACCCACGCTGAACCTGAACAAGAGCCCTGAGAGTTAAGTCACATGTTAGTTACATTTGTGATAATGTTTCTTATGTGATTGCTGAATTCCACTCCGGGAGGCTGCAAACCCCTTGTCAGTGGAGCACCTTGCCAGAGTGCAGGATGGCGGGGGTGGGGGGCGGATGGCTACTCAGAGTGGCTATAGCTAGCTTCCCAGTCCGGACAGAGAGGCAAGGGAGAAGAGAACTCCTTAGGGAAAGGTGTTTGTTCCGCTAGCGGTGGTCCGGACGCTGGCTACCAAATCTCCGGGGTGGAGGTTTGCTTGTTCAACACAGATTTCGGGGGCCTACCTCTAATCTACTGGATCAGAATTTCTGGGCAGGGAACTCAGGAATCTGCATTTAGAGCAAGCAACCCTTTTGATTCTTGCGCCCACCGCGGTCCGCAACCCCGCTATAGGCCAGGCACACTGGGATGGGCTGCCCCGGGGCCAGGGCGGGTTGGACAGACGGCAATTTTGTACCGCGTATACGCATAGTTTGTAAGTCGCAAGCGCTGCCAGTATAACACTGTGTGTCACCCCTCACACAAATTCAAGGTTTTTTGCTGAGGAACTGGATGCAAATATCTTTGTCTACAGAGAATACGGCAAGATAAAAGAGGCCTTGGTAAACTGCTTGAATAAATTCCTCTAAGCTTTATTTTTAGATAGTGTTAAATAGTTCCTCTTTATTTTTGAGGCACATGGAATGACTGTAAAGTTACTTCCAGGCTCAGGGCCCCTGAATTCACTGTCTGCCCCTGCGTTCGGAATCTGCAGGGTGAGCAGCAGCCGGGGCAGACAGGCCGGGCAGCTCTGTGGGATTCGTGTGTGGCTCATCTACGGGGAATTTCCAGAACACAAACCAACCCGCTTCGTAAATGATACTGTACCATGAAAGCCTACCCTGGACATCCGGAAATCTCATACTTATATGTGTCTTTAACTTTTCCAAGTCTCTTTCTGGTTCTCAACACCCTCTCCTCTTCTCTCCCTTTGTACTTCCCTTGGACCTTCTCTCCCTCCCTATTTCTACCCTTCTTCTTTGCAGCTGACAACTTCATTTATCCCCCAATAGTCACAATATCTAAACCAGTTAAAACTGATTTATTATAATAAGACTAATTTTATTCCTTTTTGAAAGAACAGGTGGAAATTACATGTTCCTTATAAGAAAACAACAAAACCTTAAATTATATGGCTCCTGATGGTTTTGCATTCTTTTGGCCAGTATCCTAACTATAAAAATATTCTCTACTTCCTGCTATTAAAAGAAACTTCACTACTTAGCAGTCTTTTAACCAGTTACATTTTGAAACAATAGCAGCGTTCTATCCTGTCCCAAGAAAATCAGTAATGTTTCTGTTTGACATGTTACTTAACAAATATTTATTGAACTTCCACTCATCACTGAAACCTCCAGTTGTGAGGCCACCAGCCCAGCTGGTTAAAAAGAAACAGATCCTGTTTCCCTGTTACTAAACCCCTTGAGATTTGAAAGGCGAACCCAGAGGTAATACAATGTCTGGATCCATTTCCTATGCAAGCTCTTTACAGACTGTGTCTACGAAACGATTGTTGAGGAGGATGTTTTTTCCCTTTTTGTTTCATAAATTTTTAAAAATCTCCCCACTAAGAATCAGACAAATAATAAGCAGAAATAGAGATTCTAGAAACGTAAGTTTTAGAAATGTAATCAGCCTTCTAACAGTGAGCCTGCAGGGAAGAGCTGATGATCCTTCAATCAAATACCTGAGAATTAGATTATGGGGTAAGCACATAGGCACAAATACTTGCAAGAGAATGATCAAGTTTGAATTCAAAATAGGTGACAAAAATCTTTTTCTTAATGAATGAAAGAGAATAAATAATGGGAAAATGGAAATAAGTGCTTAAGCTGCGACAGCACTTTGAAAAACTCCCACTTCTGAGTTCTAAGAGAAAATTTGGTTCCATCTACACCATTATCAGTGAGGTGGAGGGCAAATTTAAGGGCAAGGTTCCCGATTACTGGTCTTAAGCGGCTTGCAGATGACAAAGGTCACCGAGAGCAGACATCCAAGCAACCCTGGAGTTCCCAGGAGAGTGGGAGCGTTTTGTGTGCTTAAAAAAACAAACCAGGGGCATCTGGGTGGCTCAGTGGGTTAAAGCCTCTGCCTTCAGCTCGGGTCATGATCCCAGGGTCCTGGGATCGAGCCCCAT
>NW_019154107.1:3434848-3530556 GCF_002288905.1 Enhydra lutris kenyoni | reverse complement strand
GTGGCTCAGTGGGTTAAAGCCTCTGCCTTCAGCTCGGGTCATGATCCCAGGGTCCTGGGATCGAGCCCCACATCGGGCTCTCTGCTCAGCGGGGAGCCTGCTTCTTCCTCTCTCTCTCTCTCTGCCTGCCTCTCCGCCTACTTGTGATATCTCTCTCTGTCAAATAAATAAATAAAATCTTTAAAAAAAAAACCAAAAAAACCCAAACAAACCAAAACATAAACCAAACTTCTTTAACATTATTATCTGGAGCCTCGCCTTTTAAATGTGTATTCAGATTCAGGTTTTTCCTTTTTGAATATCTAACATCAAGAACTGATAATCGGTGATACTTAGTGTCAATCTTGAAAGAGTGGGCTGATGATATACCTTGGTTCAGAATGTTCCAACCAAAGACACTTGTTAATTGTGAGGGCCTGTTTTCTTGTAAAGGTTGAAGTTCAAAAAGACAGGATATCAGATGTAAAAAAACTGTTTGCTTATTTTTTATTTAATACCATAGGGGAAAGGAACTGGAAAGACTATTTTTATTTTATGAATCAGAAGTAAATTTTTTTTTCTTTTTTTTTTTTAAAGATTTTGTTTATTTGACAGAGAGAGAGAGAGAAAGAGAGAGAGAGAAAGGGAGATCACAAGTAGGCAGAGAGGCAGGCAGAGAGAGGAGAGAGAGAGAGGAGGAAGCAAGCTCCCTGCTAAGCAGAGACCCAGATAAGGGGCTGATCTGAGGACCCTGGGATCATGACCTGAGCTGAAGGGAGAGTCTTTAACCCACTGAGCCACACAGGCGCACTGGGAAGTAAAATTTTCATGACAAAGTATTCTTTTTTAAATAAAGTGATAAATAGTAAAAGGTAATATATTTTGTTCTTATTCTTAAAGCACTTATGGGGATCTTTGATTAGCAGTTCCAGGTAAAATAAAATATTTGATAAACCTAGCCATAGGCAAAACAGATAAGGAAATACTGTTTCCAGATAATTAGAATGTTCCTATAAATTGCTAAATCACAGTTCTATCCTTTGTGTATAATTCACAGGAGACAGAGTATTTCCTTATGAAAGTAGTATCTCATCTTAATGTACCTATTGCTATACTATGACATTAGCATGCATTTAGGACTTAATTAGTTATTCCAAGTATACCACCCATTCTGTTTTTTCCTACCTTTCTGAAATAAAGGCACATCCAAAGTACTCTCTAAATGTAACATCTATTAGCAACCTTTGAAGAGGTCTTTTATATTTAACAGTCACAGAAGTACTTGATACGTTAATTCAATTTATCACCAGTTTATTTTCAATGAAGTGTTTAAAGATATTTCAGAAAAATGCACTCTGGAATTTGGCCATGTTATACTGTCATCCTAAATATCACCAATCAGACTTTAAAATAGAAAATGGGAGGGGGGTGTGGCTCCAGAGTGGCTCAGTCAGTTAAATGTCTGATTCTTGATTTTGGCTCAGGTCATGATCTTAGGGTTGTGAGATGGAGCCCTGTGTCGGGCTCTGTGCTGGGGCTGGAGCCTGCTTAAGATTCTCTCTCTCCCATTCCCTCTGCCCCCCCAAAAAAAGAAAATGGGAGGAGTTCATTTTTATAGACATGCATTATTCAGTGAGGATTTAATGGGTACCTATGGGTATGTATACTATATCAAATGTTAGGATAAAAATACAAAGATTATGGTCTGATCTCAAAGAGTTCATGGTGTAGTTGAATGACCCTTTCTCCATTTCGGTCTTAAAATTTTATAGTTAAGGATTATCAATAAAATTAAACTCTACTTTATGAAATACAAATATATATATACACATATAGACATATTTAAACTCAACTGTATGATTATAATATATAATTATCCTAATGTATATATGTAATCATAATATATAATTACATTAATAGTATATTATATGGACACATTAATTTAAATTGATTAAATACATTTGGAATACATAGAAAATATGAGTATTTGAAGTTTAGGGCACATTTAAAGAATGGTTAAGTTGGTGCAGCCACTTTGAAAAACTGTGGAGATTCCTCAAAAAATGAAAAATAGAGCTATATTATGACCTTGCAATTGCACTACTGGGTATTTACCCCAAAGATACAGATGTAGTGAAAAGAAGGGCCATCTGTACCCCAATGTTCATAGCAGCAATGGCCACAGTCGCCAAACTGTGGAAAGAGCCAAGATGCCCTTCAACAGACGAATGGATAAGGAAGATGTGGTCCATATATACAATGGAATATTACTCAGCCATCAGAAAGGATGAATATCCAACTTTTTTATTGACATGGATGGGACTGGAGGAGATTATGCTGAGTGAAATCAGTCAAGCAGAGAAAGTCAATTATTATATGGTTTCACTTACTTGTGGAACATAAGGAATAGCACGGAGGACATTAGGAGAAGGAAAGGGAAAGCGAATTGGGGGAAATCAGAGGGGGAGATAAACCATCAGAGACTGAGGACCCTGAGAAACAAACTGAGGGTTTCGGAGGGGAGAGGGCGAGGGAATGGGTGAGCCTGGTGGTGGGTATTAAGGAGGGCACGTATTGCATGGAGCATTGGGAGTGGTGAATAAACAATGAATCTTGGAATACTGAAAAAAATAAAATAAAACTTAAAAAATAAGATAGTTAAAACATTAATGTCTATATGTATGTGCTGAGTTTTGATGCTTACAGTAGACTTTAGAACTGAAGGGGACCATAATGTGCCACCCCAAAATATGCCACTTTGACATCAGGATTATTTTGAGCTGAAGGTAATTAAGCAGCAGCAAACATAGAAACACCTTTGGCTTCTCCTGATCTGCCTAAAAGCAGGACATAAACTTCTCTTTATGAAGATATTCTTCCTCACCTCTTCTATACCAGGAGAAGAACACCCTTATCATTGGAGAGAGAAAACGGACATTAAGATGGGTTTGCACAAAAAAAACCTTACTAAAATAACCTTTATCTTGCATTACTCTCCCCCATATATTTACTTTTCCACAATTTATGGCCCTAGAAGCCCAATTCCCTTTCCTTGATCTTGTTACTTCTCTATAATTTATTGCCCTTTGTTAAAATGGTATATAAGCTTCCAGGTCTAACTACTTCTTTGGGTTTTCACTTTTTTTCCATGAAGGTGTCTGTACAGATAAAAATTAAAGTGCTGACATAGGACAAAATTTATATAGCTTTTTTTCTGTTAATCTGTCATTAGTTTAATTTGCAGGCCCCAGGCAAAAAACCTAGGAGGGTAGAGGAAATGTTTTTTTCCTACTCTGTAAAACATTTAGATCACTCTTAAACCATTCCATACTAATTCATCTACATTTTAAAATATTTCTTTTTTTAAAAAATTTTATTTATTTATTTGACAGAGAGAGAGAGAGAGAGACACAGCAAGAGAGAGAGAGCACAAGCAGGGGTATGAGAGAGGGAGAAGCAGACTCTCTGCTGAGCAGGGAGCCCGATGTGGGGCTCGATCCCAGGACCTGAGCCGAAGGCAGATGCTTAATGACTGAGCCACCCAGGCACCCCTACATTTTAAAATATTTCATAGGTAAAATTATTTTGAGGTTATTAAAATATTGTATTAAACTCCAATGCGACAACCTTAATAAAAAGACAACCATTCCTGGCAAATTTTCTTTCAGCAATGTGGATGGATGGCAACTTACTGGCAGAATGGGTTGCTGTTGCAACCTATTCTTTTTTTTTTTTTTTTTTAAGATTTTATTATTATTTGAGAGAGAGTGAGAGAGAGAGAGAGAGAGAGCATGAGCCGGGGGAGAAGCAGAGGAAGAGGGAGAAGCACACTTCCCGCTGAGCAGGGAGCCTGACCTGGGGCTGGATCCCAGGACCCTGGGATCATGACCTGAGCCAAAGGCAGAGGCTTAACTGGCTGAGCCACCCAGCTGTCCCTGTTGCAACCTATTTTATGATTAGGAATTACTTATTTTAGGATAATCTCTAAAATTCTCATTTCTGTGGTACATAAACAATGAATCTTGAAACACTGAAAAAAAATTAAATAAAATTCTCATTTCCAGATGAAATAGCTACAGAGGTAATATAGTTGGAGTCTGAGACATGAACCCACAATAGGAAACAGACTTTTGTATACCAAGTACTTTAGATATGAATAATTATATATATTTTAGAAGATTTATTCCTTTAGAGAGAGAGAGAGCACACGAGTGGGAGGGGCAGCGGGAGGGGGAGAGAGAATCTCAAGCAGACTCCATGTTGAGTGCAGAGCTTCACGTGGGGGGCTCACTCCCATAACCTGGAGATCACGACCTGAGCTAAAACCAAGAGTCTGATGCTCAACTGACTATGCCAGCCAGGAGCCCCTGTGCACATTTTTAATTTATGAGAATTTTCTTTTTTTAAAAAAATTCATTTAAGGGCGCCTGGGTGGCTCAGTGGGTTAAGCCGCTGCCTTCGGCTCAGGTCATGATCTCAGGGTCCTGGGATCGAGTCCCGCCTCGGGCTCTCTGCTAAGCAGGGAGCCTGCTTCCCTCTCTCTCTCTCTCTGCCTGCCTCTCTGCCTACTTGTGATCTCTCTCTGTCAAATAAATAAATAAAATCTTAAAAAAAATTCATTGAAGTAATCTCTATACCCAACTTGGGGCTTGAACTCACAACCTAGAGATCAAGAGTTGCATGCCCTTCCGACTGAGCCAGCCAGGCGTCCCAGTTTATGAGAATTTTCAACCTCTTCCACAATCTTAGGTGGTTATAGTAAAAGGATATAATTGAATCAATCATATTCACTCTGGATAATTGGTGTGATGTAACTCACTGATGAGAACTGCCAATGGGGTGAATGGGTAAGTGGTACTGACACAACATTTCATCTGTTATCATATCTGGTTTGCCAGAATAAAAAGGCAAACTGGGACCAAATAGATCTCAATTGGTTTCTTGCCTGTTTCTTTCGGTGTGTTTTTCTATGGTACTTCCTAACCCATTTGCGACATTCTCTTTGCTACCTGATAAGCCCTCTAAAGAGCAGCTCCAGTTTTATCTAAACTGGAAGTGCTTATGTGACGGGGTGGTAAAAATGTCTTCAGGACACTGATTATACTTCCATGACCCAACCTATTTGATTTGTCTATCACACTTGACTTGATTGCTCCAAATTGGACATTTTGGTGGAATAAGAGGTAAGGGTATCTGCTCCTGGGGAATGGGGGTTGTAAAGATACACTTAGTATGTCCACTCCATTAGACTCTACTCAAACTAAACAAAGGACTTTGCTCTATATCCTCTGCCAAGTTGCTGATCAGCAAACATGGCCTGCGATGGATAGATTTTGATGCTATGTGGATTGTACGACTGCCCAAGTTTCTTTAGTAACCAATCAATGGCACAATTTAATTCTTAAAAATTTGATCCAGAATAAATGAAAACATATATATTTTTCAAATTAGCAGTAACAAAGATCTTTGTGAGCTTTTGCTATATAGAGTCCACCCTATCTTTTTTTTTTTTTTTTTTTTTAAAGATTTTAGTTATCATGGGGCATCTGGGTGGCTCAGTGGGTTAAAGCCTCTGCCTTTGGTTCAGGTCATGATCCCAGAGTCCTGGGATTGAGCCCCGAGTCGGGCTTTCTGCTCAGCGGGGAGCCTGCTTCTCCTCCTCTCTCTGCCTGCCTCTCTGCCTACTTATGGTCTCTGTCTGTCAAATAAATAAAATCTTAAGAAAAAAAGATTTTAGCCATCTATTTGAGAGAGAGAATGTGAGAGCAAGCAAGAGAGAGAGAGAGAGAGAGAGAGAGCACGAGAGCACAGGTGGGGGAAGGGCAGAAGGAGAGGGAGAAGGAGGCTCCCTGATAAGCATGGAGGAGCTCACACAAAGCTCGATCCCAGGATTGTGGAAATCATGACTTGAGCCCAAGGCAGATGCTTGACCAACTGAGCCACCCAGGCGCCCCAGAGTCTACCCTATTCTTAGTCTCATACTAAACTCATATACTATGCTCAGAGTACTGCCATCTTCCTATCGGTGGATTACTTCTTAAAAAATGCCCTTCAGTATCAGCTCCAGTATCATGACATCCCCTGAGACTAGGTGAAGGGAAAAAGTGGATTGATCTGCAAAAGTGAGTGGAATAATACAGTATTTTCAACAAGAGTACATCGAAACATGTGTTTAGGTGGTGTATGTCGGGGTGGGGGGGAGGTTGGGGAGTACAGTAAGAAAAAGAGTAATTCTTATGTTAAAAATTGAAAGACATTATCTCCTTTCATGTTGTAACATTGTTTATGATTGTAGAAGCTTGAAATGGATGTCTGCTTACTTTTTCTGGATGAGCTTACAATATTACAAATAGTTGCAATATTTATTCTCCCTCTTCAATACCTTCTAAATGTTAATGCCTTGCTAGTGACCTCCTTGGCATACCAGCCTGCTGTTTTGGATCATTTCCTCATTAACAGCACTGGCAAGGATGAACTGTGCGCCAACTACATTTTATAGCAATAAAGACAACCTTTCCCAGCAAAACAAGGTCAAAGAGAACATTCAAGAGACATGTATAAGAGCCTAAAGTTGTATCATAACTGTTCCTTATCAGAATACTTATTTTTCTTTACCTCAAACCTGTTACAAATCTAATTTCCCAACTTAATCAGTAATATTTTCATATTCTCTCTTATTTTTCAATCTAAAGTAATTACACCATAAACTATTCACATAAATTCCCTTTGTTAAAGTCTTCCAAATATTATGATATTCAAATTAATACATTTTTAGGTACTCAAAATGTATTGTGTACATAAGAAGAAACATTTTGGTAAAAACCACTATAAAATCATGTTTCTTAGAAATACAGCATGGATGTAAACAAATTAGCACAATCATCCATCTTAGTAAAAAACTCAGAAGTTAGAATACTAAATATTCAAACTCCATCTTAGTTGTCTTGAAATTATTGTTTATTACATTTTGGGTTAGCAAACTCATCTTGTATTTGGGATGGAAAAGTATACACTCTATGAACATATGCAGAATACTTTTTAAAAGTGCTCTATTATATAGGAGTTTCATTTTTTCCTTCCTGAAAAAATTGTATAGCACTTACCCTTTTAAAGAAAATCAGTTTTACTAAGGAGTTAGAGATATGCTGACTCTCAGTGTTCTTATAGACAAATACAAATGACTTTATAGCCACTGCAAAAGGTTTCCAGCTATATCTGTGTTTAACATTCAGCATCTCATGTTGAATTTCACACTCATCAGTGTAATTACAGAAAACTAGAACCATACAGGGACTTCATTAGGATGATAGCTCATTTTGCAAAATCCAAATGTTTGAAATGTCAGAAGGTTCTCTGTATCATATAACTTAATTTGTACTCAAATATAGCAATGAATTGCTAACTTCCTGCTAGTGAACAAAACCAAAAAATCCAATGATATTAATCAATTTGTATTCCACTCATAAATTAATTCATAGCACTTCATGGTGCTAGCTTATTTATAATATTCTGAAAAATACTGAAGCCAGGCTTTTAAAAAAAATTCCTCTTTAGTTTATTTACATTAAGACAGGGACCCATGCTACATTCTCTGGGATTAAAAAAACCCCATCAAATTAAAGATATGAATTTGTAAGGATGTGCAAATCAAAGGGTAAATTTGGGCTTCTCAAGTTCCACTTAAGACTCCCTTACCATCTCTTTTGATGGGTGCCACTGGGTGGGGGGTGTGGAGCAGAGACTGTAGTAATAGCCGCTATGGTGTAATTATCTCCTAAACAAGCATGAGCATCGAAGAACTGTAGAACTCTAGCTCTTTTTGTGATACTGGTTTTGTGTGTGTGTGTGTGTGTGTGTGTGTGTGTAACCACGTTACTACCATAATAAGATAAAATTGAAAAACTGAAAACAAGAATACATTAGAATACAGTAGTACTGGTGTGTGTCATCTTCCATAGGTAATTCATCAGCTCTATCTGGATGTACTGTATTGGATTTACAGTGATAAATTACACCAATCCTTTCCTGTTAAATCCATGTATAGTTATGATCAAATTTCCAGAATAACTTTTCTCACATAGATTTTATTGTGAGCAAGTGAATAACTAATTTAAAAGAAACTAACACTGGATTTAGAAACAAATTCACACAATCCCACACTAAAATTAAAAGGAGCATTTTAAGATGACCATCACGTGTACATTAAATGTGTTTACTATTAGATAACATTGTCACATAATTTGAAATGAAACATTACTCTGTAGTAATTGACTATGCAGAGTATACACCATAAACATACACAAAACCAGAACCTGACCAAGGAAAATGTCATGATGACATTTTCTTTCTCCTTATTGTAAACCTTCAGCACAGAACTAGAAAGCCTCTTTTCTCTTTGTGGAAAATCAATGTACTTCAAAAGCAGAAGCAGAAACTCTTCTTTAACAAAACAATGTACTTTAATTATAGAAGGCCTCGGTTCCCAAAGCCTTAGTTTTAGCCATACTAGGAATGGTTTCAGATCTTGGTTGTGTGGGCAGATCTGGTCTCCATGGTAATGAAAAAGTAAGCCTGGGAAGTGTAAAGAAGTGTGGTACATTGCTTCCCATAGAAACAGACAAGCTGAAATCAAATGCAGCTTCTGGATTTAGCGCTGACAAAGCCTGAAGCTTCAGTATTCTGGTACTATACCTCAGCTGTTGCCATGGCAATCTGCTAAGGAAGGTGGGTTACAGATACCCACACCAATTAACTACTAAAATGTTAACTCAAAAGACAGCTCTGGGTTCAAAGTAGTAATTACTCTCTAGTTCTGAATTTGGTTTTATTAAACAGGACCCATGAATTTAATAGAGGCATTATTGTTTTTACAAACTTCATATAATCTAATTAGAATTCCTTTGTAAAAAATCCTAAGAAATAACCCTGAATAACTTTTGCTTCTTCTTCAATTTAAACAGTCTGTAAACATTCTGAAGGCCAATTGATTTAGTTTGTTAGCTTGGTAATAACAAGGAGTGTGATACCAACACATTTCCGTTTTGCTTTCTACTTTGTAAAGTGCTTCTACATACAATATTTTAAAAGAATATGCAGAAACTGTGAGATTTTCACTAGAGTTCACTTTGGTAATGAATTTTCATTTTATAATACCTACTGCATAGTACAAGTGAGAACTCAGAAGTTGGAAACAGATGAAGGTGTGAATGTTGCATTTGTTAATAGTTCCTTGCAAGGCACGTGAGCTGACTTTTTGGATTTCTAAGAGGTGATAGGAGAGAAAACCAAGTAACCTACAACATCTCAGACTTGGCATCTGTGAAGAGGAACTGGGAAGATCAGTGATCTCCTCACTGTACTTTCCTTCCACTCCCTACGTCCACCAAAAGAGTAAAGAATAAATATATAAGATTCTTTGGCTGATTTCATAAAAACAAAGATATATTTAGATTGTTTTGGTGAATATGGGTAAAGGAGAACTTGGAGGGAAAATCTGCAATGAACCTGAGCTGCCACGTGAGATACTTTTCAAATTGGTCTCAAGACTTAATTCTTTGCAAGTGGTTATTTTTTCCCTAATATCCCAACATTGGCACACATGAGCTGTGAAAGGAATCCTGTCAAACTTTAAAATATGAAACAAGAGTTTTGGCTCAGGGGGTGGAACTGTTTCACTGTCGACAGATGTCAAGGTACTTGATTTTTGGATTCTGATAAGTTAAAATTAGAAGTACACAGATTGCAGTAGTTAGTAATAAAAGGTAAAGTGGTGCGCAGGTTTTTGCTATACTTGATGGAGCATATTAATGGTGATCCTGACCTGCTGTAATAAAACCTAAATATTTTAGTTTATTTTATATGGGTCTGGTGTGTGTGTGTGTATGTTCGTGTACATACATACATATATTGAAAAAGTAAACATTTTGCTCAATTTTAACCTGAATTAAAGTGATGCATCTGAGGGGGCAGTAAGTGGTTGAGAGCATTTGCTCTGCTGTTAGGATATCTTAGCCTGAATCTCAGCTCTGCTGCTCGCTAGCTGAGAGTCCTGGACCACATTCTTTAAGCCTCATCTAGAAGATGAGGACAACACAGTATTTACTTCTTAGGATTGTTGTAAGGATTCAGTGAGTTATATTATGCAAGGACATTAGCTAGTAGTTAGCACTCATTGAAAAAAGTTAACTATTATTTGGATAGATTTCTCTTCAATAAACATACGAGATTTAATGAAATGCACTATACTACAGATGTATTGGCTTTCCCTCAGGGAAGGCAATTCTATTTTAGTGTTGTTTCCATGTGGAAAAATATCTTCTCTCTCTTCATGGGAAAAGAATGAAAGATCCAGATTTATGGGCATGCCTGGCTTCGCAGATTTTATTTCAAGTCCAGACTATGTAGCATACCTTTATAGAAATGATAAATCACTAAAATGTCTTTCATTCAATAGACAGGCATAGTTCACAGGAAGGAAAAATGAGTTTTCCTGAGACACCAGTGAAAGTAAAGGACAAATACGTGGTATTCAGTCATTCTATTCAGAGTGTCCTTGATATTATCTTTAAAATTATTTTATTCAAAGACTGGTCTGTTAATGATGCTGCAAGCCTGAATGAACCAGGTTAATTGAGACTGACTTTAGAGCTGAGGTAGCAAGTTAAAACCTCTTCAGCTTTCACTTCCTTGTAATACAAGTTATGTCCATCAAATATACTTCACTGGACAACTGAAATATGTAATAAATCATATTAATATAAGTGGGATTTATTTCCCTTATCAATGGGTATTTCCCTCTTGCAATTAGATAGCTTACTTTAAATACTAATGTGGCAAAGAATTCTAAGTGTTTTTTCCTTCAAGATGCAGACATAAAAGTGAGATATTGAAGACTGTTTTGAAATAAGTGTCCTCTGTGTTGGTTCTTGCTGTCAAATCCAAAAACATCACACATTTCAGCTTGTCATCATGGTGAACCATGTCGCCTCTGAAGTGTTACAACTTTTCCCTGATTCCAGTTTCCTCTCCTCTCTCTTCCGCTATGTCTAATCTTTGATTTCAAGAACACAGTCCCCTCCTGAATTCACTTCCTTATCCAATCTGGACCACTCTGACAAGACCCTTCAATTCCCTCACCCTCTCAAAAATGCACTACACATACACTTTCCAGTAATCAGCCATCTGCTTTCTTACTCCTACATGGCCACTAAGCAATTCTGGAGAAAACTGTATATCCATGCTGACTGGCACCGTTCTAAATTTGTTTTCTGATTTTTGGTCATTCAGGGCTACTTGATGGATCTCTTAGTAGTGCTTGGTTAGCTCAGTTTCCTTTTCCCCATTGGGGGGTGTTCTAAACTTCCATTAGAGTCTTCAAGCCTTACTCTCTACCTGTTGATTTTCCATTAGCAAGTAACTTTTTGCCTCCACGTTTGATTCTTTCATCTGAATTGCTGAAATACTTTTCTAACTTGAAATAATGTTTCTAATCCTATCGCTTATATTCTCCCACACCAATACATCTTCTACACTGCCATGAGAGTGACCTTGCTGAAACTTACATCTGATTATATCCTCTTCCTAATGAGATCTCCATAGGCT
Organism: Enhydra lutris kenyoni; assembly: GCF_002288905.1. Taxonomy (NCBI): domain Eukaryota; kingdom Metazoa; phylum Chordata; class Mammalia; order Carnivora; family Mustelidae; genus Enhydra; species Enhydra lutris. The sequence continues at coordinate 3,518,976 of NW_019154107.1, read as the reverse complement.
CTCCATCATGGGTTTTTTTTTGTTGTTGTTTTTTGGTTTTTTTTTGCATGCAATCCAAATTTCTGGTATGGAATACCAGGGCCTTTATATTCTAGTTTTAGCATAAATTTTTGTCTCTCTAAATCATTTTTTTCCCATTTCTGCCCTTGCTGATGCTACTTTTTTTTTTTTTAACCACATAGCATGCATTCCCCCTCTCCCCTTTTCCTCTTGGTGAAATTTTACTTATCCAGCTCAAATTTCACAGCCTCTGTGAAACATTGCCTTATTTTACAGGGTAGAAATAATCAAGACTTTTAAAGTGCTTTTGTGGAACTTAGCTTGTTTACCTTTTAAAATACTTAACATGCTATACTGTTGCATTTGGATGTTTTTTCTCTCCCACTAGATGATAAATATTGATTATGTGATTTTTAAAAAATATCTTTGTTTTTCACTTAGCAGGGTATGTACTCAGAACACTGTGGCTGCTCCATAAATATTATTTGAATTAAATTACTAAAATGCATTTTAACTTAATGTCTTAGAATATGAGATGTAAGCTGAACACTGAATAAAGAGCTCTACTGAACAATTGGACAAGGTGTTTTACCTCACTAGATTTTCAATTTTAGTAAGAAGATCTATATCAAATCTTTGATGTGAACTATGTGGCAGAGGAGAGAACCTTAGGAAGATAGGTCACTGAGGTCAAAGAACACTATTTATGGCACTGTTATGTCAAGAAAGAATGATCTAGACCTTATATGAAGTGATAGTCTAGCCACTGCTAAAGGGTATTTTCTTTGAATGACCTAGATTGTCAAGTTATTCATATGTCATCTTATTAGGAGTAAATGACGTGAGTCAGAATCTTACTAAGACTGAAGGTGAGTTTTTAATTGTAAATATAGCTACAACTATACTTTCTAAAAGTCCTCTGTTGATAGAGGCTGATTAGAAGGAACTACTGCAAAAGAAAAAAAAAAAATCTTATCACCTTGCTATACTGAGGAGGTACTGGAGGGGGTTGTAGCCAAAGTGCTTGATACGGGTTTACTACTACGTCTAAAATTTAGTCTTTAAGATTTTGAATGGCTAGGTTTCTGTACCAGAGGGATCAGAAAAAATAGATACTACTAAGACATAGCCATTAGTAACTATTTCACCATTTTAAAATGCCATATTACATACCTATTCATCTTGGCATTTCCATAAAATATTGAGAATTTAACAGAAAAAGAGCAGCCAAAATTTACCCAAAGATCTCAGGGATTTACCCATTTGTTCATTCCTTTTTAACTTTTAGAATATAACATACTTTTATTCTAATAATCTTTGAAAGCTGGATTGAGATCACCTTCATTCTAAATAAACATTCCTCAATCACTAAAAATATCTTATTTCTTGTATCACTGGATCAATTAAGTGGTTTTTCTAAAGATTCAGTCACTCAATAGAGATGACTATAACATAGGAATTAGTATTCTACCTTTCTCAAACCTAATGACTTATATCACTCAAGCTTTCATTTAATTGGTCAGTAACTATTTGAATTATGAACTATTGGAGGTAATATACAAGCATGTCAGATACAGACAACCTCTGATTTTAAAAATTGAGCAATGGATAGAATAAAAGCTTGGTTAGGTAAATAAATCATTAATACGTCATAATTCTTCTTAATTTGGAAACCAATGGAACAAGTCATGATTGGAAACTCAAGGGCATCCTATTTCTTTTTATATCAGAAAAAAGATTCCAGATTGCTCCCATTCTTTAGCCATAAGAATTATAACTTTATAGGCACAATACTCATCATTTTAACTCTGCTAAAAATTGCAAATATAATAAAGTGTTCTGGAATTTTTAGTCATTGGTCAGATATATGCTGTGTTAAAAACATCTGGTTTATGACTGCTTTTATGATTCACCTTTGGGATGTTAACCAAGCCCTGTTTAGTAGGTTTTCGATGACTGTCAAGTAAAACAAACTGCATTATGTCTTTTTTCCTTTCTCTTTTAAACTTAAGACACACAGTGAAATAGAACAGCTCTGCATTTTGTGAAAATAGTTTAACTGGCTTAAAACTCCTGGTTTGTTGTCAATCATCTCAATATACTAAGAAGATATTTCTGAATATCAGTAATGCATAGAACTTCTTTACACATTTCATAAATTGAACACTATGATTTGATATCACCAGTGGAAATATTACTGATGTTTAAACAGTGGGTCACTCGTGTAATTTGGCTCCTTCATTATCTCTCTTGGGGTGTGTTTATTAAATTCTAAAAACCTGAAAGTTACTAATAAATGCACTGCTCAATTTAATAGGTGGAATTGCTAAATTTTGGCTACAATTATAGAGGAAAAGTTATTCCATTCTCTTTTTCATTCTCCATATTATAATTTATAAGAAACCAATTCTTGGACACCTATGTCTTTCTTCTTCCAATGGTATACACAGTACTTTTGTAAGCTATAAATCCCTAAAATAGTTGTATTTAGTATTTATTTAGTCTTGGTTCCATAACAATGAAGAACAGGCTATAAACCTTGTTTAGTATACACATGATCAATGAACTATAGGCATGTAATTTTTGAAGGGCTAAATCTAGTTCTTTTGTTTTTACTATCAGATATGTTAATTATTCAGTTGGGAGATACAGCTCTGGCTTTGTGTGAAAATTTCAAGGAACATGGACAATGGAACAACATTACTTTTCATTAAATCACACGCTATAAACTCTTACCATGTATTCTCTAAAAACCATAACAAAGAGATCACCTTCAAGAAATAACCTTGTCCTTTATACAGGCAGCACATATCTAGCACTGGACCACTACAGCAAGTAATCTAATAAACAGAAATATTCAAATGTCACCCAATAATCTTTTTACAGCAAAGACTGATAGTGTAGTTTTTTGCTACCAACACTGTACTGTTTTATAAAAAGAGCTTAACATGAAGAGGTGTGAATGTAACTTGTTTTTATAATTTGAAGCTATAGGGGCTGTGAGTTGGGTTACAATGTAGAAATGATAATTCTTAGGAAAGACTGAATTCAGTTGACCAAGAAATATGGTTGATCAGGGATAGGACTCTGGTCTAAAACAGTAAGTTAGTAGAAATCTCTGTTATTCGGATTTCTTTACTCTTACTAACTTTTGTAGACAGCCAAGGTCTGTATGGTTCTAATACTCTATGTTGACACATTCAGGTATAAGTTGAGGAATGTAACAACAAAGGATTAAAAATTCTGCAAAGGTTGTAATGAGGTCACCTGATTTTTATATCTACTTTCCCCCTTATTTGCAGAATAAAAGCTGGTGGGTCAGTATGAAACTTTCTGAAGAGGAAAAAACAAATGATATTATGTGAGCTCTAATATTTTTGCTTATCACCAATATACTAACTATAAGAGGAATGCATTAAAATGAGATGAATACACGTAAGTAATTGCTGCATGCATAAAACCCTGATTATTTCATGAATCAAAAATATAAAGACATGAGTAAAATGTATTTGCGATCTAACGTTGAACCACAGGGAAGAACTAAGCAGTACTTGAGACATGCAGGGGACCAGAATAAGACCTAGAATTTTGGGGTTTTTCTTTTTCTTTTTAAAAAAATATTTTATTTATTTATTTGAGAGAGGGGGAGGGAGGAGAAGAGAGAGAGTGAGAGAGAGAGAGAGAGAGAGGATGAGCAGTGGCAGAGGGAGAGGGAGAAACACACTCCCCAATGAGCAGGGCTTGATCCCAGGACCCTAAGATCACTATCTGAGCTGAAGACAGACACTTAAGCAACTGACCACCCAGGCGTCCCTTGCTTTTGTTTTTCTAGTGGTGAGGAGAGAAAACACATACTATTTCCTAGGTGATAACAAATAGGATTTTAAAACTTTAGACAAATACGAGTTTTCAATGGTCTGTAGTTTAAAAAAATGAAATTCCAGCAATACAAATGTAAACTGTTCCAATAAGAGAGGAAAAGGAGATGCATCTGAAGTCAAGGTAGTTACAAGGAGATTCCTTAGAAAAAACTACAGATGGAGGATCTCTATAAAAGAGGGAAGAGGAGGCTGCTAGAAATGAACAAACAGAAGATACTGATTCATTATAAGAAGAGTGTAAGGAAGGCAAATGTTCAGCTGAGGCTTCTGAAAAAACTGGAGACAGAGTTTAAAAAAAACAAGAAAAAATAAATGACACGAGAAAGTAGAAACATCTGGCTTCAAAAATATTTTATGCTTTTCCTAGATGGGAAAAATTCTCCGTACTAGGAAATTTAAAAAAGAAGTGCTTCTCAAGGTAAGAGACTACTAAGACCCACTTTGTGGTCTCTTTGAACCAGCAGAAAAATTTTAGAAACTGAACAAACTTTTTGGAAATTATCTCAGGGCCATTCTCAGAATCCCTCAAAATTTATTGTTTAAAGAGAGTTCTCCTATACAAAAAAACCAAACCCAGCATGGATTCTACAGAGAACTAAATGATAGATCTGATATAGATACATGGAAACATTTTAGAATATAATATGATTGGGAGGAGTTTCATTTTTAAATTTCAATGGAAGGACCAATGTGGATTCAACACAAATGGAGCATTTTAAACTCGCTTTTCCTTTCTGGACAGTATCTCTAGTTTGGGAGACAAGAGGAAAGCCAAAGGCAGTGAGAGTGTCCTGCATATGATGAAATTTCGCATGATATCCTTATGAATAAAGTACTGTAATACTTCCAATGCACTTGGTGTGGGGACACTAAAAAGAAACAAGGCATACAGATGAAGGTCATCAGGACACTGAATTATCTAGGACTCGTCATAAAGTTAAGGTGGTTATATACATTCAGTTCTGAGATGAGACAACACAAAATATCTTAGATAATAAAATTCCACTGTATAGTTTTGGACATGTACAATGTACAGGGCACTGTGGTGAGAGCAAAAGCAATGCCATTACGCTGAAGAGATCCATGAAACTTTAGAGATCGAAGAAACCATCAGGTTCAAGTGTCCCAATTAGCTTGGGAAACCCTAACTGGTAGCTGGTTACTCAGCCCACTCTTAAACATTGAGTAATGGGGAGCCCACCAAACTGACAAGACCATTTATTCCATTCATGGGCAAGTGCAACCATTGGAACATTTCCTCCTCATATCAATCAAAAAGCTCCTCTGTACCTTGTACCTACTATGCCTTCTGAAACTTCAAAGACTGTCTTAGCCCTCTTCCACATGTCAGCCATTTACATACTTGCTCTGTAGTTTTCTAAGTTGTGACGTCAAGATCCGTGAGTGGAAAATTTGAAGAAAGTCAGCTTTCATATCAATACAAGGGAGAATTTTTAATTACAGCTGTCCAACATGAGTTACCCTGCCTGGGGGCAGTAAGCTCTGAGTGCCCGAAGTATCCAAGCAGAGTCTCAATAACAATTTTTCAAGTGTATAAAGAGTATTTCTGTATGAAGTGGGAAAATGAATATTTCAAAGTCTAAGTTCTATGTTGAGATGGCTAGTTTTTCTGCATATTTACATATAGCATGGCACATGTCATATGCCTTCTCTAGTAAAAAAACCCAATTTATCTATTAAATGAATTCTTTACCTTAACATAAAGCATTTAAAATGAGTTCTATAGTATTAACCAGAGAGACACTATTCACAGAAGCACATACCCAGAAAATGTCCACGAAGTTGTTACATATTTAAAGAAGCATTCAAAGTAAAGCCGAACTTTTCACTTAATTATTCAGCAAAGATCTTCAGCATTTGTACAGAATTATCTTTGGAATGGTACACATCTTTCCCACCTCCAGTGCTGGGGCAAAACTCCTTCCAATTATGTTACTAAAAGAGTCTTAGAACCCAGGATGCTAAATCAAGAGATGGCTGCCCAGCACATACATATGGTGTAAATCGACAATAGGGTACAAAGTGAGGGGTGGGGCTTACTGTCAGAGTTGGCAGAAGGGTTGTGTTAAAGCCACAGTGATTCCAGGCGGCCCTCCTCCCTATTCTTTTTAGAAAAGGCATGAAAAAAACCCCCTGTGTATTGGTATTGTTAAAGAACAAGGAGAAAACAGCAGAGATGCTCAAGGTAAAAGGTATAAAATTTAAGTTCAGTGATATCAAGTTGTGGGCTATTTTCTCTCACCAAGAATCCTAAAGTGGATGACTGTTCTAGAATTTCCATTTTCTAACTTCCAGAATAGACTCTAAATTAGGCCAACAAAAACCACAACAATAATTTAAGGAAAAAAATTGTAGCTAAGGAAGCCAATAAAGTCGTGGATGAGAAAATTTGGAGGTCTTAAATGAATAGATCTTAGGCATGAAGTGAAAATATTCTATGAATGATTTACCAAAAAAAGAAATAGCACAATAAAAATATCACATTCAAAACTGTGGAAAATTAGGGGTTACAAATGTGGAAGAAAGCAAAAAACGGTTTAAAATGCTAAGGTTCAAGTTTCCCTAAAATAGAGAATCGAAATACAGTATGATTTTCTGTATTTGGCACTCTGCTAACACTGGTAGGTTTTTATAATTCAACTCCATGTTAGTTGTGCTGTAAAATGAAGAAGCATCTTCTCAGTCATGAAAGGAATATTAATCTATGGTCAGTATATTACTATGCCAGTATAGTATTAGGGCCACTATCATATTATACTGACCATAGATCAGTATTCCTTTGATGACTGAGAAGATGCTTCCAAGGTGCATAGTACAAATCAATGAGGATTGTTGGACATCTGATTTGTGTTTGTCAGTATAGTTGGGCAACTGGAAAGCAAGTGTCCCAACCATAACGTCTAAGGAATGAGCCAAAGATGAAATCGCTTTAGAAGTGATCTGATTCCAAGCAGTTTTATTAATTCTGCATAAGTGATAAGTACCTTAACATGAACACAGAATATATGCCATCTCTCAAAGAATAATTTTTATAAGATTATTATTTGGTTACTTGGGAAAGTGACTGGCACAAGACAATAGAGATGCTGCAAACTTTAAATTGTTTATTCTGCTTCATGTTATCAGAAAGACCTTTCTTATTTCTCAAAGACAATGCACTAATTTTTGTTGTAAGTAGACATATGAAGAGCTATGGAAGATATACTCTTAAAAAAACTATCTGGTATGTAGTAAACAAACAATAAATGTCAAATAAGTGAATAGGAATAAATGAACACATGCTTAGAACTAAACAGACTACATATTGCTACAGCAAACCAAAACAACAAGATGGAGACTTAGTTTACATTTTAGTAAGCTAAATCTAGATAATGAAATGTTAGGGGATCAATGACTAAGAAAGTTAAAGAATTTGTAGCTCTGGGGGCACCTGGGTGGCTCAGTGGGTTAAGCCTCTGCCTTCAGCTCAGGTCATGATTTCAGGGTCCTGGGATTGAGCCCCGCATCGGGCTCTCTGCTCAGCGGGGAGCCTGCTTCCTGCTCTCTCTCTGTCTGCCTCTGCCTACTTGTGATCTCTGTCTTTCAAATAAATAAATCTTAAAAAAAAAAAGAATTTGTAGCTCTGAACTGAATCCATGAGTTTAATAACTGTCATTCTTTTTTTAAAAAAGATTTTATTTATTTATTTGTCAGAAAGACGGAAAGAATGAGCAAGCTCAAACAGGGGGAGCAGCAGGCAGAGGGAGAAGGAGGCTCCCCGCAGAGCTGGGAGCCCGATGTGGGACTCGATCCCAGGACCCTGGGATTATGACCTGAGCTGAAGGCAGACACTTAACCGACTGAGCCACCCATGTATCCCAATAACTGTCATTCTTATTTTCAAGTATTGTACAACTTCAGTGAAATAACTCAAAGCTGATTTCATTGGCATACTTTGTGCTCGTAATAGAAACACGTGCATATGAAATTGTCATATTACATTCCTGAGGTAAGAACCTTCTAGAAGTTATCAAGCATGAGGTTTAAATATTAAAATACTTTTTTATGACCAACTTCTGTATTTAAAATATATAGTAACAGGCACTTTCCCCCTTATTGAATGGCATAATAAGAATATTTTTCCATTAAAGGAAAAGTTTCAGAGTATAACAGATAGAGCTATGGAAGACCAACTATTAGCACTAAGATGTGCCTATGGCCTAACATAAGAAAGGCCAGAAGAAGGGAGCTGGTGAGAATACTGGAAAAAATAGGAAGATGATTTAGTAGAAGGGTTATATAGTATTTTAATATTTCATAAGTATTTTAATATTTTATAAGTATTTTATAACTTAAAACTAGAAGCTATAGGTAAACTCTGACCACCAGGTACAGTGGTTCTGAAGCCCATCTCTTGAGTTCTAAATTCTAGTTTTCAGAGGCTAGACTTGCTATGCTTTTTACCTAGCTGTCTCTGGCTTAGCTGTTTTCAGTGCAGTGTTTTGGGATCATATGACATTACTGGAAGACCTTCCTTAAGAAGGCTGGGCAAGGGCTGCCTGGGTGGCTCAGTGGGTTAAGCCTCTGCCTTCAGCTCAGGTCATGATCTCAGGGTCCTGGGATCGAGTCCCGCATCAGGCTCTCTGCTGGGCAGGGATCCTGCTTCCTCCTCTCTCTCTCTCTCTCTACTTGTGATCTCTCTCTGTCAAATAAATAAAATCTTAAAAAAAAAAAAAAGAATTCTCTTAGAAAAAAAGAAGGCCGGGCAAAAGTCTTATGGCATCAAGGCATTAGGCAGGTTGGCCATGAGCTTCTGATACATGAGGATGGGGATGTGTATCAGAGCGTGTAAGTGTGCACGTACAGCTATTGTCATTTCTTCTCACATTTCTCCTCCCATCGTTTTTGAAAAGGTCAACAAGTAACTGCTGCATTTTCTAGGGGGCCATGCTGAGATGGGGCCAGGTTCTGAGGCGGCATGGAAGTTTTGTCACAAGACTGTTGCTTCTATTACTATGGTCATTATCAAAAGAGTTTCTGAGGAAAAATTACCTGAGTGACAGGAAAAAGATACAGAAAGAAAACAAATTCATATAAGAATGAATTTTTAAAACCTTAACTTTGAACAGAAGTTACCTCTGGAGAGTGAGGAGAGTGGGTTGTTTTTTATTTTTACCATTGTTTTATTTACTTAGCAATAAACAAGTTATTACTTTTCAATTAAAAGAATAAATGAAAAACATGGGGAAACTGAGAAACTTCCAAGCTACGTTTTTGGGTGCAATCCCGCTATGTCTTTATCTCCCATCTTCCAGTAGTTAGTAAGCATAGGAGGGAGATATCATGCAAACTGAAGAAAGGGAAGCTTTTGGGATCTTCAGGTTTCTCTGGCAAGGGTGGCCAAGGTAAAGGGCATTGAACTTAGGACATATTCTCATAAAATAAGCTAGAAATTATTCTACTTGAGAACCTGACAATATGACATTACTGACCTGAAAAAAATCAGTTTGCTTTCCTGATGCATGAAACTAGTAGCAAGCAAAACTGTAAATCCTAGCTTGTCTTACCTACACTGGCAAGGGACCGTCATTCTTTTATGTGAACTTCAGTTCTTATCTGCTCACATCCTCTGCTGGTGTGACACTGTAGCATCGAGAATTCATTATTTTGCCACTTAAATCTGGCTTCCTGCTTAGTAACATTCGTGAGATTGTTTTCCTGGCGAATGCAGGCCTATTGGCTATTCACTCAAGTACAAGTTGCAGTAGCTACCATTTTACAAAGGAAACAGGACGAAACTAGGTGGCTTCATCCACCCAGGGAGCCAGTCTGCCTTGGCAGACAGTAGATTTTGGGAGGAAAACAACTGCCCAGGGGTGCTGGAAGATCTGGTTTCCAACCACGAACTGGTTCTCTCACATGTCCTATTCTTGTGGCCTTCATCTTTGAAATGGGATTAAACTGGGAGGGTAGGGTTTCAGTAGTAGAGAAGGTGACTCTTAGTGAGCCATAACACAAAAAGCAGTAATTCTAGTTATTCGCACCCCAGCTTTGTGGTGTCCAGCATGAAGAGGGTATGCCGGCCATGGAGTACTGTCCTTCTCTTTACAAAATACCCAACATGAAGGATTCTGCAATGGTTTTATTCCTGTTTTATGTCACACAATGGATAAAACATTAACTTCAGTGAATCATATTACTATTATGTAATAAAATGGAAAAAAAGTGGTGACAAAAGGGGTTAGCTATTATTTATTCATTCACTTTACTCATTCATTCATTCATCCAATAGTGTCTGGCCTACCAGGGGCCATATATCATTTTAGGCACCTGGTGTACAAAACAGGAATAAAATCTCTGCTCTTCAGAAACTTATATTCTGGTGGGTGGAGATGGAAAATAAATCAGTGAATAATATTTGATATTATACTCAGAGTGATAAAGCTGTGAAGATTATAAAAGAGGGGGCAATATTTCAGAGAATGAATGGTGGTGGTTATGGTGGTGAGGGGGTCCTCTGGGTCAGACTGGGTTGTCAGAGTAGAACCCTCTGAGGGGAAAATATGTGTACTGAGACCCACATGGCATCTATAAACTCATTTCAGTAAATAGATATACAGTCATTGTTATTTGGAATACAAGTTTTCTTTTGGGTTCCCAAATGTCCAAAGTCAAAAAGGAAAGGAATAGTGAGTGATAAGAATGTAAAGTGAGGGACAGTTCTATTTTAGCTCCTAGGATATGGCTAATGTATTATGTTGAAATGTACAAAATCGCTGATATTTCATCATTTTGACCTACAAAAACAGCAATTCATATGGCTTAACTCAGTAGCTGGAACTGAACAAAGTCAGGGCACGCAGTCAGGTACATGTTATTTACTGAGGTTTGCCAGGATTAATTCACTATTTAAGTATTATAATTGCCCTTATTGCCTAAATCCAAATATGCATAAAATCTATATAAATTACACAATTATAAAAAATTTATTTCAAGACTTACAGTGTGTCAGATATGGAAACTAAGTGCTTTCTGCCGTTGCCTCACTTGATCTGTATAAAACCTCAGGTACTGCTACTACATGATGTACACATGAAGAAGGTGTGAAATAACTTGATCCATCATACCACTTACAAGTGGTAGAGTGACAAAGCAAGGATTTTAACTGAGAAATATATTCAGAGACTGTATTCCAAGTTCCGATCCCTTAGTGTTTATAGGAAAATATGCTTATTCATTTCAAAAGTCAACAATAATTCCTTCTAACTTGCTGTATTTTCAGGTTTACATAATATGTATCCCCTTTTAGATATGAAACCTTTCGTTAGTGCCAAGACTTAAATGATGTGATGTGATCTGGGGTATATGTTTGCGCGCGCGTGCGCACGCACACACACACACACACACACACACACACACACACACTAAAAGAGTGCCACCCTGCTTGAACAAATTTGTTTGCAGATGTAACATACGTAACAGTGGAGAGGCTCATATGGATAGTAATGACAAGCGGTTTGGTACATTTTTTTCTTTATGACCTTAAAAACAAATCAAGGTTAGTCTCGACTACTCATAGTTATTCCATTTCCCTTGCTCTTTGGGTGTATGATGCAACTCTGGCCAATGCAATAGGGAGCTAAGTCTGTTGGAAGGATCTAGGAAAATTTTTCCTTGCTCCTACAAAGAGGACTAAAGTTAGGGTGCCCTAGATGCTGGTCTTTGGCTCTCGGGACGCTGTCTTGTAAGAAGTGATGCCTAGAGCTGTTGGCATTACAGAAAATTAGCTGAGAGGCCTGACATAGTAGAGTCACAAAATTCACTCCAGATCAACCCACCTCTGAACTTCTCAATGATAATAATTTTTCCTCATCATTTAAGTCAACAACTGAGTGAGGTGTCATTACAAATCCAAACTATAACCAGTATCGGCATTTTAGTTAGACTCTATATCTAATCTTCAAGAAAATATGGTATTAAGAGAATATTTGTTTAATACTTTCTAGATTTTTCTGTGTTCTTTATATATACTTGTTACATAACAAGCCAAGCATAATGCCCTTAAACTTTACAGAAGTGTCGTATTTAGGGTTCTCTGCTATTTTTTTCTCTGATTTTAACACGTCTTTTTATTCATATTCCTCATATAGCTTTTCCATCTCTTTCCTTTAGACCTGAACTGTAACTGAAGATATTAGTGGTGATTATGCCCTTCTAAATTCTTTGTGCATAATTGATCTCAACAATCAGTAAAACAGTAAAATGTGCTGTAACACTTTTATTTTCAACTTCCTTCTCTTTTCCTTTTATGCAGTTTCATATTCTAGGAATATCTTCCCCTTGCCCACATACTTTGTACCTGGATGTTCTTAAAAATAAAATTCATAGCTTTTAAAGACTCTTCAGGAAATTACTCTAGGACCCTTAAAATGATTGAAGAGGATTAATCTATCTTCTTCTGCCCTGTATTGGTAGTCATTATCCATCCTCTCTGCCTCAATAATTCAAGATATTAGGCCATTGAGCTGCATATTTTACATAGCTCTTAACTTACCAATGTTGTACAAAGGAGGTTTAGATTAAAAAAATTACTTAAAAATACATTTCTTAGAGAATCCCACTTTGGAAGCATTAGTCAATATCTCGGCAGGTAACCTAATGTGCATCGTAGCTATAAGCTGACAGATTTTATCCGCCCTTCCACTTCTGGAAAAAACAAAAACGAAACCAAAAACACCCGGGGTTTTGCTTTAGATTTCTAAGAGCAAGCTAATAAATGTGTAGATTAAGTGAGAATACTGGTAGTTTATCTCTAAGACAATGAAAAAGAGCACATTATAACTTCATCAAGTACATGGAAGCACCGAGAATGTATGGCTAGTAAAGAGGGAAATCAGCAGGATTAAAAGGATAAAGCTTTTGAAAAACCTCATCTAAACTGTCCAGTGTACTAGACAGTTTAAGAAAAGAGCTATTCCAAGTAGACTTCAAACTGCATTAACCAAAACAGTATTTCAGTGTTATGGCAGATGATTTCTGAATGAAGTATATTTTTATATTTTGTCCAACTTTTATGATTTATATTCCATGGAAGTTGCATAGGCAGACATAATTTATTATTTAATTTAACTGAGGTATTAGAAGGCCCACATCTCAGTAAGCTTTGAAACTGCTAATTGGGATAATAGGAAATTACTTGTCTTCTCCCAAATGCCAGTGAAGTAGGTCAGGATAATTAATATGCAAGCTGAATTTCAGTCAAAGGAAAACAAGACAGGTCTCATCTGTGTACTTTTAATATCATTCATTTTACACCAAAATGAGTTCAGCCTGTGCAAAATCATAGTATGATTCAGTTAAATGATTGAATTTCAAAATAAGAGAAAACATAGTCCAATCATGAGGACACAGATTGGAGACTGTCCTAAGGGAGGCTGAATTTATACCTCATAAGCATGGAAATTGAAAAAAAAAAAATCTAAGTCACCGATTTAGGTACACCTTACTTTTTAGACTGCTTTGTAAACTTGTGAGCACTATATAATATACACCATACTATATAAAGTTAAAGTAAATATAAATGATAAGAGAGGAGTTTGGTTGATGACATAGTTCTTCATCTGTAAAGCAGAAGATAGGCTATATTTTCACATTTTATTCTATTACTCCTGCCCACTTGCCTGACGCTTCCTACTTTTAATTTCTTGATAAACTGAGAAAAAATATTTGGACCTAGAGACACAAAACTTATTTCCCCTGCAGGTCTGTACTGGATTACTGCAAGTTCACTTTAGTAGGTCAAACCAAATACACACCACTGCGGGGCCTCGACTATAACACGCGCAGGTGCCGGCAAAGCTGTGGGTGGCAGAGCGAGTGCTCTCAGGTCTGATGGCGTGGCCACAGCTTCTTTCATGCCTATAATTTGGGCTCTTCTTATAGAACACCCAGTAGCTCAATTTGGATAAGAAGCCTGGAATACTTGTTCCTAATGGCTGACCCGGGGCAGTCACGAACCCCTTAACCAGGCCTTAAAAATTCTTTTGCAAACACTGATTGTAAAACTGATGTTTCTCAAATTGTGTGTTCATCGAATCGAACATTCCTAAATGTCAAAAACAGTAATGCAGAAAGTCGATCGTTAGGAAGGCAAACATACATTCCGTTAAGTAAAAAACATCTACTAGGCGACCATGAAACGCACTGCTCTGCTGAGAATGGTCTGAAGAACACGGACACATCAAGCAGCAAGATCTGGGGGGAAATGTCCAGAAAGAAATGGGATCCTGAACGACAGTGCATAGCCACCTCTAGTGAAGCAGATCTGACTGAAACAGCATTAGCTGCCACACGACATTGAACCAAAAAGCAAAATGTGCAGTACTAGATTTATGGACACATTTCCTACGGTTGTTTGGCCTTATCCCAATTATTCCACGGAAAAAGAGCCCCTGAAAGAGATGGATAATACTGGATAACTGCCCACTTGACTCATTTGGAAAACTGAAGAAAAAACCCACCAACTTAGGAGTGCATCTATATGGTAGAAATGTATCCAGTCAACAAACAGCCAAAAAGAGACACTGGAAGAGCAAACTCGAAAGCCATCTAACTACGGATGCTCTGTGGGCCCAGGTTTGTCTTTCAGGCCCGAGGATATGGCTTCTCCTCTCCAGTACTCCCTCACTCATGGCCAGGAGGAACTGGGGAGTAACTGGCTTAAGCGAGAAAGATAGCATCAATGACTTCTACCTGCGGCCATGAGATGTTTTCCGAACAGAATTCTCTAGTCCAGAGGGCTGTGCAAATGTCAACACAATTTATTTTAAAATAGCAGAGATAAAATATTTTCCCTGCTCTGTTTGTACAATACTGAACAAACCTCACATAGTTAGAGCCATCGTGCAGCACCTGGATGACCGTCGAAACGCAGTTTCTAACTCAGCTTTAAATTTTAGAAAACAATGTACTAATTTCGGTAAACATCGTAATGGTAAAAATGTATTATCATCCTTGCCAGAAGTCCTACAGAGGCCTAATGTGGCTCCTAGGTATTTCTTCCACCAGACTCTTCCATAATCTCTGATAAATGTGAATGCTGGGAAGCCATGACAGGTAACAGATGGTAATTACCATTTCCTGCACCAATAGTATACCTTTTGTAATGCTCCTCGTGGAGATTATGGCTAAAATATATTTCAGGTGGAAACTGCATTAACATATGAATTTTATTACAAGAGACTCATATAGGGTAGAAGATATAATTGAATTCCCATTAAATAATGCAATGAAGATCCATCCCATAAAAGGAGGTCTACTATATTTTCTTGTTAATCATCTCCAAAGTGAGCCTCATTTTAAATAAGCCAAACTTAACATGGGGATGAGGCTCCTGACCTGCTGGTCCTCTGTGAGCTCTGAGCTGTTTTCCAGTCATGATGAAGAACTTACAGTACTATATCCCACAGTCAAACTCATTTTCTCACAAAATGGGCTGATGGATATATTCTGCTTGTATCCTTTAAAAAGAGAAATCTACTGCCCTAGTGGGACCAGACCAGCAACTGTGGTTTTATCAACATTGGCTTGGGACATTTGCACTAACTGGCCCAAACTTCGTTTTGAACAAAGACATGCAAACAGTTTTATACTACCCCTTTAACACTATTGTTTTGGCGGGGTAATTTTACATTCAGGACTTATAGCCAAACCTAGATTTTCTTTCTAAGTAAAATAACTGAGTTTTAGCCTTTCCCTTAAAAATAAGCTGGGTTTCTGGCCTGTTGTAGCACGTTAATTAGAAACAGATGCTTGGTAAGGGATGTTGGATAAAGAACTTGATAATTAGTAAACATAGTCTTAATGCCAGCAAGTCAGAGGATTTACTTAATTGACTTTGTCTCTCTTAAGAGTTGATTCACATAAATTGAGTTTTGCAATCAATATACATACCAAGAAAGTAAATAAATGCTTTTGGGAAACTGGTTTTTTCAACTATTTGGACTTGACAGAAGTGCTGTTTGAAATTTCTTCTTGGAAAACCCTTCTGAATTTTTCCTTTAAATCTTTTAATGGTGGAAAAGGAAGTTGTGTGTGTGTGTGCATGCACGTGTGTGTCTGTGTATTCACTTACATATTCAACCAAGGTTCTGCTAACACCCTGTATGAAGCATTTAGTTTCTTAACCCAAACTCAGGGGACAATGACTGTGGACCAAAGGGATGATGCATGCGAGGGAGAAGAAAGTGGGTAAGAGGAGGAATGAAAAGGAAAAGAAATGACTATCATCGGCCTTAAAAGGCAAATGGGTAACTGGGGAAAACCATTTGCTCTAGCTTTGAGTGTCCTGGGATATAGGTTTCGTTATCCATCTTTTGTCCCCCACATTACTCAAGGTCTGAAAGTAAAACACCAAGGGATACCTAACTTCCTATGCAGCAAGACCATTATTTTAAGAAAAAAAGGAAACAAGATTCTATTTTCTTAAAATAAGCAGTTTGAAAAGGTTAGGAATCTGCGTACACAGGCTAAGCATCTCCAATATACTTACTTTTGTCTCCTATGTTTTCCCCTGCTGCCTCCCCTTCCTCCTCCTCCTCCTCCTCCTCTTCCTCCACTTCTGTGGGCTGTACGTCATCCTGCGGGTCACAGGCACTAACCGGCGCATTCAGACAGCAGTGGTTGAACCCGCTATCTCGAGGCAGAGTAAAACTTCGAGGCTTGCCCCCATTTCCATTTAACACTTGCATTCTCTCGCTCTCGGCCAGGGGGTACGGCCCATAGTGATCCTGTAGGTGGCACTTCTGAGTTGGAAGAGTGGACTGCCGCCTGTGCTCCGGGGAGATGGCCGCAGAGTCAGAGAAGACAGAATCCTCCAGGGGTAGAGTCTGAAGATAGTGTAATCCTGAGCTTGTCAGGGGCGTCTCGATTAAATCCTGCCAGGAGCGGCGCTGACTGGCTGTCTTGCGAATGGGGGACACCGCACTGCTCCCGGTCACTTCCTGGCGAAACTCCTCATGGGAGGACTGTGACTGAGAGGTCTCTGTGGAAGAGAGCCGGCTGTGTTTTGCTTCCACGTAAGGACTGGCACAACTCATCTGTGGAAAGGAGCCTCTGGTCAGTCTCCATAGAAATAACGGACCACCTCTGTCAGCAAGGCACAAGTTAGATTTCCACCTGCTAACATTTACCAGTCAAGTTAATGACTAGTCAAGTTCACAGACATCTCAAAGTTGGGCCCTGGCTGATCTTTTAAGGGACTGAGATGTGGAGTGTTCAAATGCAGCTCTACCAGACTCTCATGAAAAATCTGACGTATTAACATGCAAAATTTTACAATGAAGCATAAGAAAATCTGAATGCTTACGTAAGAAATATTCAACAACAAAAATCGGAAGTTTTAAAAATCTCTATGCATTTGAAACTGTGAACAATTGTTGCCAAATTCATATTTCCGGATTTTATGGAGTTTGGGGCTGAGGGCAAGGAGAGAGACTCTTGGATGTGAAAACAAGATGCCTATAATCAGACAGAACCCCTCCTCTTCCTCACAGCTGAATGTCTCCTCCTATGGGCGCCAAGGAAACTCTTTCTTAGGGTCTGCTCAATTTGTGGCACTTTGTAAAGAGTTAAAAATATAGGCAGGATGAGATTATACCCTGACGGGGATTAGCATTTGCCTTGAGCATGGGCACCTCAGAGTACATAAACATAAAAGAAAAATGGGATATTTTATTCCCAGAATTTCAGGTTTGGGAACATACCATATAGCATCGAGTGAATGCTGTAAAGGACTTGCAGGTGCCCCCGCTGGGGACAAGGCTCACTCTAGCTCTGGCAGCTAACAGATCAGCCCGGCTCCTTTCTGGCAGAAGGAGCCAGGTTTATCAAATGTGGTCACGGCAAACAGGGCTGCAGCTGTGGTCAGGACAAGCCTGGCTGAGGCGAAAGTTCATACTGCCCCTTGGGCTAAAGGAGAAGTTAAGTGGCATCTTCTGGGGGCAGTTTATCTTCCCACATGTTAATAACATAAATAGTTTCTTTCTTGAAATCCCCATGCTGCTGTGATTAAAGAGCTGGTCATGAAGCTGCAGCTTCCCTTTCTTCCTCTTTTAGAAATATTTTAAAGGCATTATTCAGGCCCTGATGTTTTAGGGGAAGAGGGAAAATATGACATAAATTATATCTTGTCATTGAGTTTGTGATTTCATTTTTATCGCTCATCCTTGCATTCTGTTGCACTCAGTGAACTGCTGCATTAAATAAAGTGTGTATACATATAGGAAAAATTCTTAGGTAATAGACTTCGTCATCCAAAGTTGTCATTAAAAATGTGGCTTCCCTTTTAGTTATTGGTCAAAAAAGTGCCTATCTGTTTATTTCAGAAATATTTATTATGCACTTAGTAACTAAGTGCCAGTGCTGTGCTACACCACAGGGATGTGTAGATCAATCCAACAGGGTCCCTGTTCACGGAAGGTCCATAGTCTAGTCCAGTGAGCTGTTTGTAGTCCCAGATATACTGATTTAATGTCTGCATCTGCATTTCTAAAATGTTCCAGAGGTGATTCTTATGCACAGCCAAGGTTGAGAAGTGGCCTCAAATTATGTCACCATCTTGTGTAGTGCCTTTCTTATTTAAAATCCTCTAGAGTAATATGGAGGTATAATTAGGTTGACTGTTGTTGTCACCTAAATTCAGCTTCCATTTCCTGTGTGGAAGACTCAGTCCCAAGATAGGCAGAACTGACTCTTATGATGCCGTAACCATGCAATATATTGTCGAAACTGGGACACTACTGAGATGCTCTTAGTACTTCGGATGGGAAATGTGCATGAAGTGGGATAGTCCCAAGAAAACCAGGACAGTTGTTTACCCCATTAAAAGATTAAAGTACAGTCTATGTGCAGAATAATGTACACAGGTTTAAGGAGTCTGGAGTACCATATAAACACATACATTAAGCTAGACCCCATGACTATCTAAAAAGCTGTATGTTAAAACATGTGTTCAATACAGATGTAATATTAATTTTTATGAGTTTTTTCTGAAGGACACAGGAATGAACTTTATTAGTGTGGAAACACATAAGGTCCATTTACATACCTTTTTCTAAGGAAATATTTTTGTTGCTGATATTTCCATGAAGGCTACTCTGACACAAGTAGGATTTTTTTTTTAATAAACCTGGGCGGATATTTATGATGCCTGGAATCTGTGGTGACTGTTTCTCCTGATTAAACTGTCTTTGCATACTTAAATATTTTTTCCCCTTATTGCTTTTAGACTCCCTATTTTCCTTCCTCTTAAGAATCCGGAGGTCTGACATGCAATTCACTACATGACTGTTTTTAACGAATGAAGGGATATCATCAAAGAATCTGATGCCAAATTACATACATGTCTGCTGGCAACTTACAGAGGGAGGCCGTGGGTATGTATCGTAGGGGGGTGGAGGGCTGTCCTGTTTGGGTGTTGATGGAGTATCTGCCTCTTCCTTGTCACTCTCACTCCAGTAATCTGTAAATTCACACACATAGATACAATAACATTCTATTAAATGTTTCTAGCCATATTTTCAGGAACATACACTACCAGCTAACACAAGGACATTTAAATTCCACTCCTACTCTCTGCTCCCCAGCACCTCCTACTCCAGGCCCACCGACATTTATTTTCAGCTGGGTTTTGAGGAAGAAGGAGGAAGGAAGAGTACAATCACCTAATTCCCACCTTTAAAGCAAGCAATTATACACAGCTACAATTTTAAGGAGTTAAGAAAAAGACATTGCATAAGCCAGATCGGGTTTAGGGTGCTTTAGATTTCAGGCCAAATTATCCTGAACCTTTAATTAATGAATGATAACACATAATGCCTCTGAAAGGTGTATCATTTTACCCTAAAAAGGAAAGCAATGTATCTGTAGATCTGTAAAGATCTACAGATATAAAGAGCTCCAGAAATAATGTTCTCAGTTCTCTTTTCTGGCTTCAATTCACTGGTTATCTAACAACCGCTGTTTCCAGAGTCATGCTGACATGAATCTCTATAACACCATACTCCCACCTCTACTTGAAAACACATGGCAAATTCTGATTCTTGCCAAATGCAAAAGGGCAAATTTGCTGATGTGGGCCGCAAGTTCCAAACTTCCAGAACTACTTAAAAGGGTAGAAAATGTAAGCCGCTAGTTTTGGCAGACCTCAGACAAGAGGGAAGGGAAAAAACTCCGAGAGATGAATCAGCTGCGTAAGTGAAATACAGCACAAAGGCCAATAATCAAAACCTGTTCCACTAATACCTTAACCACTCTTAACTCTGGGTTAATTCTTTACAAGAGTTACAAGGAAAAACCTATAAGCATTACCCATATGAATCTCAGATGGTAAAAGAGGAAAAAAATTATTAAAACATATGTTCCTTATTTTTATGAAAATCGACATCACAAAAGAACCATCATAAGGCCTAAATGATACCCAGATTTAGGTGAAAAATCGTGACATGTATTTTTACAGGAACCCCTCTCCACCCAGGAATTCCTATACTGTAATACTCATATAAATTTTCCTTGTGGTGTTTATTAATAAGTATAACTAACATTTATTGAGTGCTTACTATATATGCTGAATAGAAATTAGTAGAGCTGGGATTTGAACTAAGAAATCACCTTGCCCTAGACCTTGAGGAGACTCTTTTGTATGACATAGGTAGGAGAATTTAATTTGGCATATATTCATGATGCTTTTTAAAAAAAAAATTTAAAGGTTGTTTTTTTTTTTTTTTTCTGTCAGAGAGAGAGAGAGCGCGAGCCCACCAGCTAGGAGAACAGCAGGCAGAGGGAGAAGCAGGCTCTCTGCTGGGTAGGGAACCCGATACAGGATTCGATCCCAGGACTCTGGGATACTGACCTGAGCTGAAGGCAGACACTTTACCAAATGAGCCACCTAGGTGCCCCTATTCATGATGCTTTAAGCCCCCTCCTCCCTCTGCTTTATTACTCTGGCTCTCAAGAACAGCAATTCTTTAACAATGGAGAGAGATTATTATATTCAGGCCTCAAAATACTAAAACTTTGAAAATGCTATTCCTACTTTATTCCCTTTGACTAAAAGGTAAGCAGAAACTAGTTAATCTAAATTTGTGTCTGGTATTTACAATGGACCATGCTGGTGACAGCCAGTATACTAACCAAATACTAATCAAATACGAATTGATGTAGTTGCCCAGAGGTGTACCCAACAAACAAT
Source organism: Enhydra lutris kenyoni (assembly GCF_002288905.1). Classification (NCBI taxonomy): domain Eukaryota; kingdom Metazoa; phylum Chordata; class Mammalia; order Carnivora; family Mustelidae; genus Enhydra; species Enhydra lutris. Next base: position 3,497,847 of record NW_019154107.1, on the reverse strand, counting down.
GGTGGGAAAAGCATGAACTATATAGTTGGGTAGATGTAGGTTCAATTCCTGGCTATACCACTTATCATCTCAGTGCTCTTGTCATGGTTACTAAACCCGAGTCTATTTCAACATCGGTAGAAGGGGGCTAATAATAACCGCCTTTCAGAGTTGTGTGTATGTGTGTGGTGGGGGGACTAAATAAGGTAATATATATTCAAGCACTTTGCACCTTGGTAGCACTCGATAAATATTAGGACCCTGATCTTCTTGGGTGATTTTGTAGGTAGCATTCTAGGACAGTCTGACCCAGATCACATAGGAGATAAATGCCTTGTGTTTATCTTCTTGGATATTAGTTTTTTTTTTTTTTTCTTATAGCAATTGCAACAGTGAAAAGTGAATTCTGAAACTCCGGGTTCTGGGTTAGGTAGTTCTGTGGGAGCTTGAAATACCACAGGGAAGTCATTGCTGGAGGTGAAGACACTCGGCTCCCCCCATCCCAGCCCCAAGCAGTGGTTTACCAAGATCACTTTGTTTTTACCCTTTCCACTATTTCTTGAAACCCTGGCAACTGTGTTGAGTTTCTCCTTGACCTTTGCACTGATACCTTGGGGGTCTCAAGGAATTACTACATCAAGTGGTCCTTATTAGCATGTTGAGAAGGAGATGATTGCCATTTTATCCAATTCTCTATAGCTATCACTACAAGTGACAGATGTGGGAGATTCTCTCTCTGTTTTTCCCCCTCAGCTGAATTAGGAAGAAATCTAGTCCACTATTTGATGTAATTCTTGGTTTACTAAAAAGTACCATCAATCTATAGTTTTCTTGGCTTACCGAAGAAAAGACTGAAATCCCACCTTGTAAATTAACTTCATTTCTCACAGTAAGTTGTGTGTCTTTGACAGAGAATGCCATAGAGGAGCCTACACAGAAAACTCAATCATGGTTTATTTGGGATTTTTGTGGAAAATTACAGGCACACTGTTTGCTCAGAGGCTGAAAACCAGTTTGATTTGCATCCTAAGAGCAAATTAATTTATTTTTCTTAGCTTTCTATTTAGCACAAAATAAATGGAACTCTTGCAGTGGTATTCAATTTTATAAGTAACTAATCATGAATAAACAGTGTTGTCAGTAGAACAGGAACATTTCCACTTTACTTCTCATGTTGATATAAAAGGATAATTTGAAAAAAAGAATGACTTGTTCATTTAAAACTGCCAAAATTGCAATATATTTCATTCATTTTTATGTGATTAAAGCTTTAGGAAGACCTTATGTATGAGAGAAAATAATGTGTTATGAATGTCTGACTTGAAGGTGGGAAAATATAGAAAAATAATTAGCAGACAATTAGCCAAATTGTGATCTTGGCATAATTTAGTGTAACCCTGTTTTCTCTAAGTACAATAACAAATAATGAAAGAGAAGCCCACATCCTTTATACTTCCATAGCTACCGATAGCAATTCACTAAACTTTTATTTAAATCAATGCAAGAGTCACTTCCAAGCTGCACGGGGTACTTAAATAAAAAGTGCTTGGCAGTTAGTTTCTCCTTTGCATGTTTGTGAAAGATTCCCAACCCTCAAAGAGCTGTATTTTGTATGAAGTTTAACTTCAGTACTGAGAATGGTACTCTGCAGATGTCAAAGAACTGTATAGAAGTGTCGAGTAGACACAGGCATCCAGTTGTTTTCTATATAGAATATATCATGAGACCTAATTATGCAGAAAGTAGGAAAGTGTCAGATGTTTCTGACCTATGTCAGAGTGCCTGAGGAATATACACTCTGTGGAAATCCAAATTATTTCAGAGATTCTGGTTGCATTGAGCTAGCAAGAGAGGGGTGAATTATTAACTATTAGCTTCTGCCAGTGAATGTTTACCACTCCAGAAGGCACTGAAGTATATACTCACATGACCAGGGCAGCATGAATCCTTGGACTGAATACTTATGGGAACCTATGTATGCAATATAACTTACCAGTTCTTTAATCCACAATGAAATTTGGCCATATAACACCAGGTACAAAGAAAATTCACTAAAATCAAGACCATGCTAAGCTTCAAAGTGATAAAACACAAGAGTTGAGCCTGAAAATCCAAGATTCCTTATTCATGTAAATCACGTTTTTTCAAAGATTCATTTTCCTCAGTACATTGCTCACTTCTAATTTTTGCCTCTTAAGAAGAACAGAAACAAATCTGTACACCTATAAAGAACTGTTTTATGACTTTAAAAAATGTGAAAAGAAAGACTAGTATTTTTTTTTAGTACTCTTAACACAATTTTAGGCCTATAAATTAAGTTGAAGTATGAAAGGTTTATTCCTTAACCAAACTTTTAACAACGAAGAAATGTGGCTTAATGACTGGCCTGACACACTTCCTAGTCCTGGCTGGGATTTGCCTGTGCACACTGATTTGATGGAGAATGCTTCCATGTTATTTGTGGAACTATCCATGCTGTTTCCCCTCTCAGGGATGCTGTTGGTTACTTCCTTAACTCTCCTTCCTTCTCATCCTGTGAGAACAAGTTCAAATAATGGAGCTGACAAAAAGCCTTTTCCCTTTCCCCTCCTGGAAGCAATCTCTCCAGCTGAATTTCCACAGAACTTGATTTGTACTTTTACATTTCATTTTCTGTATTATATTAAGAGTAGCCTTTCTACTAGAATTCAGTGTAATTTCAGGCAGGATGAGTGCCTATTTCACCTTAATTTAATCAGAGTGCTAGTTGAAGGCATTACACACAAAAGCTTCATATTGAATAAAATATCTTCTCTTCCCCTCTGCTGCTGACTTTACATCAGGCTCACAATCACTTCCTCTAACAAGTTATTTCCTCATTAATCCTGCCTCCTTCCCAGGTTCTTTTTTTTTTTAATTTGCATCCACTTAGCAAGTTTTTAAAGTCAGTTGCATGCTGTGCAATCATTAGGACTTATTTACTTTATGTAACTCGCTAGTTTTTTTGTTTTTGTTGTTCTTTATTTTCTCTTAAGCAATTTCAAGGGTGTATCTATGAGATCCTCAACAAGATGATATATTCGTATTGGCAGGAACCATGTTTGCTATTTCTTTGAACTCTCCCTGCCCTAACTCCTCACTGTTCGGTGCTCTATTCGTGCTCATTCCCTCACCCAATGGCTCTAAACCAGGGCTAGGTAAACTAAGGCCTGGAGACCAAATGAGGCTCTCTGTTTTTACGTACCTGTGGATCAAGAATGGTGTTTACATTTTTAAATGGTTAAGAACCCAGAGGAAGAATAATTTGGTATCAGTGTCCATAAATAAAGCTTTATTGGAGCCCAGCAACATTCCTCATATGTGTACAGCTGCTTTAATACTCTAATGGCTGACTTCGACCAGTTTAGACAGAAATCTTATGGGCTTGCAAAGCCTAAAATACTAACTACTTGGCTCTTCACAGAAAGTTTCCCAACCCCTGCCCTAAACATTTGCTGACAGACTGGTTTTGGGATCCGCTTATCTTCTTTAAAGCTCTCTAACTTTTAGCTTTTAGATGTTTAGAAAAGTTTTGGCTGAGGTTTTACTCTGAGAGGAAACAGAAGGTTTTTAGGATCTCCACATAAACAAATAGGCAATGCCCACTGGAGACACAACTAGAAATGTGTTTGTGTATGTATGTGCACGTGTGTGTATGTGTACCAAAGAAATATATATATATATACCAAAGAAATTCTGCAGATACATATATATATTATATATATACCAAAGAAATTCTGCAGATACATATACATATATATACATATATATCAAAGAAATTCTGCAGATTACATATACATATATATGTACATATACATATATATACATATGTACATATATATGTATATGTAATCTGCAGAATTTCTTTGATTTGAGGAAGTCTCAAAAGATTTCCAAAACCTGTTGATTCTTCCAAGGGCGTACAATAAATACTTCTTGGAAATGTAAAGCAACTTCGGAATGGTGACTACAACTTTCAGTAAAATTTTAATTCTACATAATGACATTGTCTTTTGTAAATCTGAGGTCAATACTGAGGCAAGTTCCATTAGATCACAGAGTAACAGATGAAGATGACTGAAGAACATAACCACAGTTGAGATAATTTATGGAAGAAGGGGTCATCCATCTGAGCTTTTTGCATGAAAGTCCACTTAACTGTCTATGAAACTGCTAAACAGAAAAAAACAATGCACCAGCAAGTACCTGAACTTTGGTCAATATTTAGGACCAATTACAGACTTTTAAAGGTTTTTTCCTCCATTGGAAATAGACTGAGAGAGATAACAACAAACTCCACACTAGGAGCTCAAAAAATTTCAGTTTATTCCCTATTGTTTAGTTTACTAAACCTTACCTATAAGATGCTATGGTTTGGATTCAAAGTGCCCAGAAAACAATAACCACAGCCTGACATATCCATGTTCATTCAAATGACAGTAGTGAATCACTGCATAGGATAACAGCAAAACAAAACAAAACAAAAACCCTACGACTGTAAAACAAGTATATATATCCCTTTACCTTGTTCTTGCTTAATCCTCTCTCTTTCTGCATATCCCGCAGTCAACATATTGATTCTGTTAAGCCATCTGAAAAAAAAATTAAAATCAGTAACATTGCAACTTAATTTCTTATATTTTACTTCTTAAAAATACTTATTTTAAGAATAAAGATGTGTGTATATATACAATGGAATATTATTCAGCCATAAAACAGAATGAAATCTTGCCATTTGCAACAACGTGGATGGAGCTAGAGTGTTATTATGTTAAGTGAAATGAGTCAGTCAGAGAAAGACAAATGCCATATCATTTCACTCATATGTAGAATTTAAGAAACAGAACAAATGAATGAAGGGGAAAAAAGAGAGAAACAAACCAAGGAACCGACTCTTAACTCTAGAGGACAATCTTATGGTTACCAGAGTGGAGGTAGATGGGAGTGAGGCATGCTGGGTGAAATAGGTGATGGGGATTAAGGAGTGCACGTGTCATGATGAGCACCGGGTGATGTATGGAAGTGCTGAATCAGTACATTGTATACCTGAAACTAATAAGAGAGTATATTAACTATATAGGAATTAAAATAAAAACATTAAAATAATGTTTATTTTACTATTTTACTAACTATACAGGAACAACATAAAACTATATAGGAATTAAAATAAAAAATCATTTTTAGAGAGGGAAGGGGGGGACAGAGGGTGAGGGAAGAGAGAATCTTAAGCAGACTCCAAGTCCAGCATGGAGCCTGACGAGGGTCTCGATCTCACAACCCTGAGATCACGACCTGAGCCTAAATCAAGAGTCGGACACTTGGGGCGCCTGGGTGGCTCAGTGAGTTAAAGCCTCTGCCTTCGGCTCAGGTCATGATCCCAGAGTCCTGGGATCGAGCCCCGCATTGGGCTGTCTGCTCAGTAGGGAGCCTGCTCCCCCACCCCCCCGCCTGCCTCTTTGCCTCCTTGTGATCTCTTTCTCTCTGTCAAATAAATAAATAAAACCTTAAAAAAAAAAAAGAGTCGGATGCTTAACTCACCGAGCCACCCAGGTGCCCCCAAATTCCAAAATGTAATAAAAATATTTATTTTAAGATGTTTAAGAATATATGAGATAATTCTATGTAAAAGATGTGTTCTTTGCTACTCTTGACACATGGAGTCTTCAATGAGCTATAATTTGCTGTAGTACAAATTGTTCCCAAACTAAAGATGCTATTTTGATAGAAAAGTCTTAGGCAAACCTTTTCATATCTATAATATAGAGGGTTTTACGATGATCAGAGCCCTATTAATTCTGTTGCTCCAAATTCAGAAGCACTCCAAATATCACTGCTGATTGTGTCTTCAGAACAAATGCTCCTTTACAGATACTTAATATCATACAATATATACTGATGAGGGAGGAAGCTATGAACCTTGCTTGTCAAAATAAGTTTTATTATGAAATGTTAGTTTTGATGAAGGTTATTTAAGTTTAATGATCCAGGGGAAAACACGTCAAGAGTACTTTGGAAATGTGTCTCTAAATACAAGGGTATTAGGTTTTCTAAATGAACAAACATAATTTTAACCTCTGTTCGGATTTTGCACATTTATTTCCACAAACAATAGTAACTTAAAAATAAACCTTCCCTCTCTCAGTAGTGCTGCTATTGCCAGTGTAGGAGCCTGCATCGTTTCAGTCGCCATCTTTTGTCCCACCAGATCTCTCCCTGTGTTCATTATTCTGGCTGTTTACACTGCATCAGATTATTGAATCATAAAATCTTTAAATTAACCTAGCAATTTCCCACTGGTCCGTTCTGAGCTATGATCCATATACTTTCTCAAATCAGAAATTAAGGAAGAACCCCCCCCCCTTCCAAACTATCTTAATTTGGAAACAATAGTATAGTTAACATCATTAAAGTGTGGAATAATCTGATCAAGATATATTTTTAAGAAAAAATGGTGTTTGAGAACTTTTTCTCCTAAAAGTTTATCTCCTGTGTCAGATGGAAGATGATGTGCTTTGAAGTAAGTCATATATTTCAGCATTTATGCCCAGTGGTATTCACTGTGTAGAAGACTATTAGAATATCTTGAAAAGGGAAGAAAGTTGTGTCTTTCACTGACAAAATCACCTCCATGGATATTTGAACTTTAATTTGAAGAACAAGTCACCTAAAGCTCAACTTTACTTTGATAATTACAATGTAATTATCACCTCAAGTATTTTTGGGAAGTGAAGAAGGGACTGGAACAGAAAGGGAATAAAATAAAGATTGATCAAATAAATTCAGTAGCATATACTCCCACACTCTAGAAAATTACAAATGATAAGAAGTCAACTTCATGATGAATAACCTTTAAAAAATGACTCTAATCACTAAGAAAAGGTCAAAATTGAAATTTAGTCTATAGGTCATTTGTAGTGAGAAAGGTGTTGAATTTGTACTACAGGGCAATTTTCAGCACTCTTAAGAAAGACCTGCCTGATGCTTTTTGGGTGAAAATGATGATAATAGCACTAGAGGAACATGTATTATTAGATTTTAATCCAGTACTTCATACTGACTATTTTAAAAGACATCACTAAAATTTCATTTTGTCAGAAGTTTAAAGAACAATGAATTCCTTATGAGATGAATCAGAAAACTAAAAAGAAGCTTCCTTGATTTTTCAGTGCAACAAATTTACTAAATGCCTGATATATGCTGAACAATGAGCTATGTTTTAGGGGCACAAAAATGAGTAAGACATAATTCCTGCCTTCAGTGAGTTCCAGAATTGCTAAATGTCAGAAGACAATTGAAAAATTTGACTACCTTTCAGAAGAAAAATTCAGTTCGTGATAAAAACTCTTCAGAAAGTGTGTGGCTTACTCAGGCCAGTGTCTACACACACAAAAGGCTGAACACTACACAGCTGTTGGTGCTGTCTTGGATAAACTTGTCCTTAAGGCCTCAGCTAGAAGAGGCTTACGTATATACGTGTTGCAGTATAATTTGGTATGTAAGGCCATGATAACAGGAGATATATATTCATTAACAGAGTTGAGAAATATTTAATGAGAACCTATGTCTGCCAGGTCCTGTTCCAAGCACCAAGGATGCAGCTAGAAACAAAACGAAGTGTCTGCTTTCCCAGAGCCTACATCTTAATGAAGGCAACAGACAATAAATAGGAATACAAATAAACATATGTCAAGTTAGTATCAAGTGCCATTTACAAAAACAGCTAGGTAAAAAAATTAGAAAGTCAAAGGTCCTAGGAATGGGGGGAGGCTATTTTAAGAAAAACTGGTTGGGGATACAAGCATTGAATTTAGTGATGGGGAAGTGCTTTAATACTAGGTCTACATTCAGCACCTTACTGTAATACTAATGTTTTAAAACAAGACAATATAGGTAAGGGGATAGGGATATTGAGCCTGAAGTGAACATTCTCATTAAGTTGTCAATAACTGAGAATAATGTATTGAGAGGAAAAAGCTGAGTAAGAATTATGGGAGAAATGTACAAATAGTAATTACCAAATAGAAATGGATGAATCCTCACAATTGCAAGGACATATGTGCTGACATGATAAGGAATATATACGCCAAATGAATTCAGTAAATAAGTCTCAGAATACTTGAGAAACATGATATTTTGTTTCCTTCCCACAGATTTCACAAAGACTGGCAATTTTTTTTTTCATGTTTCAGTGCTCATTTCTGAGGAGGAAACAGATGGATGGGGGTGGGGGCCTCAAAAGTGTTTTTGCAAATTACCTCACAATCAAACTTACAGCTGCTCAGAAAATAGAAGGTGAGATTTTAATATTCCATGTGTATATATATATGTATATATACATACATTTTGGTATATGTATATGTATGTATATATATAGGTATATGTAAATTTGGGTATATGTATGAATGGTTATATAGTTATATGTAAATTTGGGTATGTGTATGTCAGAAATCACTATACTTTTAAAATACTTACGCTAGTACTTTAGAAATCAAGAAATAACCAGATAAAGCTCATATTTATATAATTAGCATAATTATAATATTATACATATAAAATCTCTTGAAGACTTAGGTACATTCCTTTAAAAGGTTGTATATAGAATGAACAATGCCCAGATTATTTTGCTGCTATGTTAACAATCAGGCTACAGAAAAAAATTGTTGGGGACATCTCTCCCACCACTGATTCTGTTTATTTCCGGCACTGGCATTCCTCCTTTCTATTAACAGGTAATTTCTAAAAACTTGCCTATTCAAAGTAGACATTGGGAATATGGTTATAAAAAAAAGGAAAAAAAAAACAATAAAAGTCCATTATACTTAAATTTTTAAAAAGATTCAGTATTTCAGGACAATGCAGTTCTGAAGGTTATAATGTACCAAGCAAGGCTCACATAAAACAGAACTCATAAATGTATGATATGGAGATGACATATTTGATCAGATCCTTTTTTTTCCTTTGACTCATTGCTTAGAAAAAACAAAATGAAACACATGGGTTTGGTTTAGCTTCTTCTATGAGATCCTGAACCAGATACATCCATAGGAGTATTAGGGAAGAATAGTGACATGACACACTTTTGAAATTTTTGCTAACACAGGGCAGGGAGTGGAGACCAGGAATGGTTTTACAGTTTATAAAAAGGCATTTTCTTCCTTTTTAACAATATATTTATTTATTGATTGATTGATTGATTGATTTATCAGAGAGAGAGAGAGTACGCACAAGCAGTGAGAGTGGCAGGCAGAAGGAGAAGCTGGCTCTCAGCCCGAGCAAGGAGCCCGACGTGGGGTTCGATCCCCAGATCCTAGGATCATGACCTGAGCTGAAGGCAGCCGGTTAACCATCTGAGCCACCCAAGTGTCCCAAAAAGGCACTTTTTAATGCCTAAAAAAGACACTGATTAACATGTTTTGTTAAATACTTAAGTTATGCTAATTCTTAGATAGAGGTGATTGTGTTCTAGTGTATCCATCTTGTAAGATGGGATAATGTTCATTTTTAAAACTAATTCTGTTTGGTCATGATGTAAACCCTTCATCTTTATCCTAAGGGCACTGAGCTCAACATGTGATAAAACAGATAGTGAGTAACTACAACAGTAGAATTATAACATTATTAAAATACAAAATAGAGCATTACAACTTCCCCCCACATCATGACCATGTGAATAAACATTTTCATTTTGAGAACAAATTAAGGAGAAAAGGCTCTCCAAATTCTAACTGCCTAATGTGAAATTTCAAGAATTGCAAGATAAATCAAACGAAGATTGTGGGAAGTACAAGAAAGATTCAGTTCCCTTATTAATAATAAAATATTTTATCAAGTGTTCTCTACACTTGTGTTGTCATTTCCTTGTATTCATATTCTTGCTTTGGACAAACTGTGCCTTTACTCCCAAGTGTCAAAAAAACCCACAAGATTATTTATAAAAGCATATTAAGTGTTCATTTAGTGTGCTTAAGCACATTTATAAAGTTGCACAATTTTGTGTTTAAAAATATCTGGATACTGGGGGCACCTGGGTGGCTCAGTCAGTTAAATGTCTGACTCTTGGTTTCAGCCCAGGTCATGATTTCAGAGCCCCACCTGGGGCTCTCCTCTCAGTGTGGAGTCTGCCTAAAACTTTCTTTTTCCCTCTTCCTCTGCCCCTCCCCACCCTGTTCTCTTGCTCCCTCTCTCTCTCAAATAAATAAATAAATCTTAAAAAAAAAAAAAACGGATACGAATTTTTTGGAGACACACAAAGAAAGGTAAATGGGCTAAGAGCCCAAAGTACATAAAAGGAATATATATTGCCAGCAAACACTTAAATAGCACTTATAATTGAAAAGGCACTGTTCTAAGCCCTTTATGTGTGTTCATTTGCTCCTCACTATAGTCCATTGGGTGGAGATGGTTATTATGACTATTTTTTAAAGGGGCCAATACCTGGCATAAAGAGGTCCAGTTCTATAGCCAAGGTCAAACAGCTAGTAAGTGCGAGAGCTAGGATTTGGACAGTCTGGTTCCAAAGTCTATGCTCTTAATCACTGTGTTATGCTGCCTCTCCCTAGTTGTTGGTAGGTTATATATGTCATGTGCACTGCCTATGGAAGACCTGTGAAAAGGAAATATCTGAATCTTAAATCCAATTTCTAGAAGTCTAGAAATGAGAGATGGGAAAGGAAGGAAAAGGAAGACGTCATCAAATTCATAAAAGTTAAAGTGGAAACCTGGTGCAGAATGTTATAGATGACAGAGATATATATATATGTAAAAAAACATATATATTTCTCCCTCCCCTCCAACAGCCCCAAATAACCATGTTGCCATTTAATCACTTGGCAGTATAATCTTGTCCAGTGATAGAAGAAAGATGACAAAAAGAAATACTAATTTTGCTCAGGACTGAATAATTGAGATGGATGTTGTGCCATAAATGCTCAGCACTCGGAAATGTCAGGTTTTTTTTGTAATTATCTTTTCTCCCCACCTGGAAATAACTTTGAAGACACATTCTTGAAATGGACTTTGGAAAAAAACCTTTTTTTTTTTTTTCAGTGGATTTTTTTTTAAGGGTCTATATATGGATTCAGGCACATTTTTTGTAAACTTGATAAACAGTCAACAGGTTCATTTTGACCTTTAAAATGCTGTTCACTGAAATTAGCTAAGGCTAGATGCAGCTATGCCTGAGTCCATTTTATTTTAAACTGATCGATCATGGTGACATTATTCTCTAACATTAATGTGGAAAAGCTTAGAATTCTAAGCCTAACTGACTTTCTAAGTGCTTTGAAAGTAACATTTACCTGTTCATATCATCAAGATGTTCAGCAGCAAAATAAAAGCTTTTGATCTTAGGATGACAGGCTTTGAAAGCACTGCAAAAGGAAACAAAGTACACTTATTTTATTTCAAATTGGGAAATAAGTTAGAACCAATAATTTTTATGGGTAAAATTACCTCAACATCTAACCTGAGTTCACATATATAATGCTTCTGCCATGATGACAGAAATCAGTAAAAAACTCAATTTTCTGCCCACAAACTGCTTTCTTATTACCTCAATTTGAAAGCATTACATAAGTAACCTATAATTTAAAAGCTAGAAATTAAAAAAAAAAACCCTTCCTTTCTCTCCCTCTCCCCAAATAAAATCAACTTACTATTTCTTGCGGCATTCACTGGCTCTATCAATTTTAAATTCAGGCAGACTGATGAATCCTTCTGCTTTTTCATCCTAAAGAGGCAACACTCTTATTTAGGATATTATACACAAAGGGTTGAAGCTGATAATACTATGTAACTATGCTGTAAAAATCTATACTAATAAATCTGGTCATTTAATTTTTAAATTTGACATTTTTGAGATTAGAGTCCCACTGTTATTTGTTATATTCTATTAAATTGAAGATATACTTTAAACATTTAGACCACTACAAATTAAGATATACACAAAAATTTTGAAAAATCCTTCTTACATTAGAAATAGAAAATTCTTTAAACAGTCAAAGTGAAACATGTTTTATTAGTAATTTTCTCACCAGAATGTATATATACTTTTATAACAGATAAAATAACTTCAGTCCACATTCGCCATTCATAATTTTCTGTAATTTTTAATGTTCAGATGTAAAATACATCAAAGTTTACTAATTCAATTCCTTTTCTACCTCTAAAAAAGTCTTTTCTCAAAGCTGAATTAAATATGCTGTGTATTCAAGATTTTATAAATGAAATAAGTTAATTTGATCTTCAAATATCTACCTTGGTATGAATGCTATATATATAAAAGTCATTTTCTACTTGGACAATTGAATGAAATGCATAAAATCCTCCTCCCTCTAATGTGGCAAGGAAAAACGAGATAGGAGAGTTATCCAAAATCTTATGTTAGATATAAGTTATTCCAATTAGGTTAAGACTACCTTTGGCTAAATGATTTCATTTTTGTTTTCCCTTTCATGGTCATGACCAGGCTCCTTGGAATTTTACTCCCAAACTCTGATCTGTGGTGTTATCAGTTCATGGCTCCTTGTATATCAAGTTCAAGTGATACTACACCCCTATCTGCTATCTCAAAGAAAAAAAAATACAGATTCTTAATTCTTTCAGTATGTATGTATAAATGTAAAACTTAATAAAAATCTGATATTACTGATAGTGACTGAAATGTATGTTATAAAAAAAGAGAGTTTATGACTTTTTCAAATTTTTCAATATTTGAGTAGTTTTTTCTTCCAACTTTGAGGTGAATGCAATAATTTCAAATCTCTTTTTCAATTTTGATGTCTGCTAGATTACTCTTGATACCTTTAACTTTAAAATTCTAAATTTTGAACGATTTAAAATAATTTTGGGATAGATAGTATCTTCCCCTAATGATGTGATGAGGGATTTTTACATTTCTCCTAAAAAAGCACGCTGGTATTCTTATTATGCATACTATGGAATTATTCATTCACTTCTCACAAGGCTAACACAGTAACAACTCTAAATGAAACTTAGCTACTGTTCAATATAAAAGAGTCTTATATTTTTTCACTTACACTTTGAAAGAATATAATATAGCATACAGCAGACAAATCTACAAGTGAACTTAAAGAGAAATGAAGACTATATTTTGATAACTTTTTGTTTGGCATACAAAAAGTATTTGATAGATGTTAAATGAAAATATTGGAAAAATTGTTTTTTATATATAAAATAAGATACACTTAGTGAAATAGAAGGCTTTTTATGTAATTGTATGATTGATTGGCACAAATAATATCAAAAGCACAGAAAATAACCAAATCCTTCTATATAATATTGGCATTTATATTGATAGCAAAATGTTACTTTAAGATTTTACAAATGAAATATGAGGTCAATTTGAAAAATATTACTAACAGCATATTACGGAGTACTGGGTGTATGTCAGGCATTGTTCTAAGTGGCTTTACATGAACTGATTCATTTCATCCATATGATAGCACAGTGAGCTAGGTACTGTTATTACTCTCCCTTTTTGTAGTTGAGGAAACTGATGCATCATAACTCAGATGGGTTAAATCTATTCTCTTAACCATGACAAACATAACTCCTCTAGACATTTTTTGTTATAGTAATAAGCATAATTATGTTGTTAAATTATATTTCAAAAATTAATCTTCAAATGCAAATTGATGAATGTCCTAACATTTATTTATTTAGCTAGCACACTCTACTAAACCATGTCCATTTTTTGAGAAAACAAGTTAACAATAGAAATTATTGTTAAAAAATCTTACTAAGGTGAACTGATAGATAACTATTGCAAAAGAATGAAAATAAATGCAGAGTCAAAGAAATGTCAACAAATAAGGTATACTGTTGCATATCTGTTGTGATAGGTGGTAGGTTATGATATAACTACTCTGGATAAATATCTGTTTACTGCAAATGAAACAGAAAATCATAAGAACAATCTAAATATACTATATACACCCCCTTTCCCCCACCCCTCAATTGGGCCAAATGAAATGAATACTTGCAGATTTTTAAAGCTAGTCTTCTAGTTCACATTTTCTTTAAGAAAAACAAATTCAAGTGCTATTAATTTACTTAAATTATTAAAGAACTTTGTTCCTCCAAGAAAACAGAAAAAAAATTTAAAACCTCGAGCAAAACTGAGACATTTAAAAATCTATTTCAAATTCCATGCATAATCCTTCTAGTTAAGCTATCACTAGAATTAGTTTGGAATTTTGAATTAGATACACAGAATTTTATCTGTGTTGTATTTTAGATATGTTGCCACATTTGAATAATCGAGACAACTCTTTCCATAACCCTAAAATGCAATCATTTTAAGAAGGCAGATTAAAAAATAACTAGTGGAACTCTCCTGAATTGAAATTAAGGTGGTTATATGATTTTAAAATGTAAGTCCCCAAATGGTGGTTCTTTGGATTAAAGACAGAAAATGGATAAGAAAACAAAGTGTGTTTTGTCTTACTTACCTCCTCATTAATATACCAGTATAGGGATGCATCCTTTAGGACAAACCAATATTTCTTCCATTTCTGTGAAAAATAACTCTTTGCATCTTTCTTTTTCCAAAGCCAACCTTCACAGTCACCCCGGCCAAGATCTTTGCAAGAAATTCGTCTTTTGCTCTTGCCAGCTATAGGACCTAAAGATCATAGTAGGTAAAAATGCTCTTTAAATTTCATACAGGTGTGAAGGTAGAAGATTAGTCTATAGCTCAAAAGATAAGTCTGGGTACTTAATAACCTTAAAAATTCTTATTTTTATATTTTATCAGAATAGAAAACTATGGAAATCTTTAGTACCTCCCCCCCCACCTAAGTGACATGCAAAGGAGTCAGGAGTGTGTAATCCCAGTCTCAAAACCCATCGAGACCTCTTATTGTAAATGGTGCCCCTTCATCATAATTGACTTGAAAGAGAAGCTGGTCTTGGCAGTTCTTGCTAGGGGGTTGTGATCTTCCAAACCACCATGGGCTCAGGCAAGAGAGTTTGCGTGAAGTATGCTGGTGATTATCACAGTGCAAACTAAACAGCTATAGATTTCATTTCTTTTTCCTACCTTTGTTTTTCTTCTTTGATTTGTGCTGCAGTGAGGACTGCTGAAATGTCTGAAATCCAAGGAAGGGAAGAATGTTATTTGACACTCAGGGTGCCATCCACAGTGCCAGCATGCTGTACAGAACTTTCCAGAGCTGAACAATGACTCTCAGCTCAGGCCAGAGAAAGCATTTTCTTTTTCCAAAGACTCAAACGAAACAGAAAAACTCAAAACAAATTCATATAGATCATGTCACTTAACTTTCTAATCTCCCATGAAGCGGGAGAAGATATGATCATTGTCTTTCTTTTGTAGGCAGAGAAAGCAGGGCACAAAGCAGTGGTAAAACTCAGGGCTCTTACATATATATATTTATACATACAAACACAGACACACACACACACGTGTGTGTGTGTGTGTGTGTAGTACTACTTCTTACCCCTTTTAAAAAATGGGTTTATTGTGCTTTCCCAGGCCATATCTCATTTGGTTCTCACAAGGACTTATGAAGGAGTCAGGCAAATAGGACTGTCACTTGTTACTTTGAAGTTCATTCCCTTCCATAAGCCACCAGCACTTGAGTGAACGTTTTCTTGTCACACTTACTTCTGTTACTAGGACTAGGAAGTCATCTTCGTGTAAGTGATGTCAGTACTTCATCTCCAATGATCTTCACTTCTCTCCTCAGATACCGATGCCCATGACAGGGTTTGTTATCTTAAGCACACCCCAATCACCTCCTCTATTACCGACATTTTATGTAACCCAACAGCTCCAACCCAGTCATTTTTAGAAAATCTTCACTGAGGCATCCAGTTTGTCAACCTTACCACCCTTTAGTGTCTTTTTTTCTCACTCAGTTTTCATGCGACATTAAAATCATTATGTTGCGCTATGCTCTCTTTGTCATACTTGTCTAGCTAAACAACCATCTCAGCTAAACCCATCTGCTTAATGTCTTAAGAGAAAAACCCACAACTGTATTGACTGGTCTAGCTTTCAGTGACTATAAATCATTGGTTCTAGTCAGTCTACTAAGCTACATTTTTGTTCACTGGTATAATGAGGTTAATTATGCTCATGTGATTAGCTAGCTAACAGGGTACAGAGATAGCATGCGTAATTTCAATTCACAGATATGCCTTCAAAATGACTTTTAGGTAACAAAATCTTCCTCTTTACAAAGGTATGCCTGTAAGGGGTAATTGGATTTTGCTTACATAATATTTGCTGGTCTCGGTTTCATGCAATACATTTGTATTTTGTGACATACTTTTTTATTTGGTTTCTTTGTTCATAAAATAACATTCTACTTATATAACAATTTTCTTGTTTTGTGTATTCTCATGAATGTGGTATTACAGATGGATACCAGTCCTAAAGATAAGGATCAGATAATTTGCTGATGTATAGTGTAATCCAGAAATAATCACCCTCAAAGCAATAGAAACATGTCTGTACGTGGTGTGTGTGTGTTGACAAAACTTTGCAGGATACATGGCTACAGAAATTCATAATAAATTTTGTAGAGAAAACAAAAGATAAAACCCGTTATGCTGTATTGATTTTCCTAAGTGCACTCTGTTTCAAAATAAGAGCTCAAATAATAACTCAGGCTAGTGTGCTCAAGTATAGGTAATTTACATAGAGTTATTTTCCCTAAATTGTCTGTCAGATTACTGATTGGCTTTTTCCCTTTTGTGTTTCCAGAAGTACTCATAATAATCTTACAGTTCATTATTCTTAAAAAATGATAAAGATGGGGGTGGTTTGTTTTTAGGGAGCTACATGTATAATAGACAACTCGAAAGAATTAAGTTATATAAGGTACCTCCTATGCCTTTTGCATGCTATTCCTTAGATTAAAATCTACACAAAACCATATTTTATGCTCTCCAGGCTTCCTTTTTAATAAGAATGATTTTCTTTCCCCATAGATGTGTTTTCATACTGTGATTGCAGAGTATAATCAGTGCACATCCTGTTGAAACTCAGGAACTCTTAGGCACACAATATAGATTTATCCAACATTCAAAGAAGCAAAGCCATAGATGTCCTTTCTAAATATTACAATGAAATTATCTTGAGAGATTTTATAATTTTTCCATATGACATGACATTTTGTAAAATAAGAAAACGAATTGAACTACAGTTGAAACTTGAACAACGTGGGATGTTAGGAGCACCAACCCTTTGACTTTGACTCCCCCCCAAAACTTAACTACTAATAGCCTATTGTTGGCCGGAAGTCTTCTTGATACTGTGAACAGTTGATGAACATATGTTTTGTATGTTATATATATTATGTACTGTATACTTCCAATAATACATTTTTCTTACTATTTTTCAGTATTTCTAGGCAATGTGGTTTGTCTGTGAGTTTTTTTCAAATTGTCACAAATCTCTAAAAAGTTTTCGAATATATTTATTGATAAAAATCTACACGTAGGTGGACCCATGCGTTTCACATATAAGTGAATAACCTGTGTTGTTCAAGGGTCAATTGTACATGCTTTTGAAAGTAATAGGAAAAGCAATGAAAACTACAGTTAAGGAAATAGGGCTCTAGAAGAGAGTTAACATACACGGCTTCAGGCTGCTGTCTCAGAGCGGCCTGCTTGCAAGGTTGGTCTCACTTATCATCTGGGAATTTGGCTGGTGAACAGTTCCCTACACCGACACGAGCTTCACTAAGCAACAAGACTGTTTTGCTCACCCAGGGCCTAAACACCTGTTTTTCTTTGGGGAATCTAGAATTTTTATAGTTGCTAGACAGAGGATGTCTCTATGACCAATCCAATAAAAGCCTTCAGTGCTGAATCTTTAATGGGCTTCCCTGGGCATTTTTGTTGCTTGGATGAGAGTGTACTCTGCATGATCTGTCACAAGGAGAAAGCATAGGAAGCCTGCACATAGATTTCTCCAGGTCCCATAGGTATCTTTTTTCCTTACTGCTCTGACTATACCTCCTTGCTGTGTCACTGTAGTAAATCTTAGCTGTGGGTAGAACTACATGCTGAGTCTTGTGAGTCTTTCTAGTGGATCACAGAACATGTGGGTGATCTTGCGGACCCCTGAAAAAGCCTCATATTCAAAAGAGTCTTACAAATTTATATTAAAAATTGTTCATTGTTCATAAGCATAAATAATCTCCTGACAGTGAAGGTTTCCTCATGTCATCAGCGACAGGGTGATTAAGCACTCCTGAGGTGCAAATCTATAATTCTGTGGAGTCTTTTTTAGTAGAACTGATGGGATTATTCATTCTGAATGACAAATATTTAATTGATGTCACATTTTTTCAGTTTCTAATGATATCATGAAAATTTTCACATAAGCAAGACATTAAGAACAGACCCATGACTATAATGGCTAACGCAGCAGATCATATAAGGTGCTATGACTGAAAAAAAAAAAAAAGAGAGGGCTGAAATCTTTGCTTTCATGATGAATGCTTTTCTCATGACAGTGGAAATTTACAATATATTTTATTTTTGTGTTTTTCTTATTAGCTTCAGATCATCCTTCTCCCAGTTTCATGCTCAAGTATATCCTTTAAAAGTTCTTTCATAACAGTCTGTGTGAATAGCAAACTCTTCTAGATTTTTATGTTTGAAAATATAAAAATCCTTCACTCTTGAACAATAACCTAGCTGGGCATAGAATACTGAATTGAAAATCATTTTCCTTCAGCAATTTGAATATATCACTTTATTTTCTTTTGGCATTTATTGCTACTGAGAAGACATCTGTGGCTACGCTGTCATTTGCAGAAGTTGTCTTTAGTCTCCCAGTAGCTTTTAAAATATTTTTCTCTTTATCTCTGATATTCTGCAATTGTACCATGAAGTTTCTAGGTTATAATTTCTTTTAAATAATCCTATTTCATATTCATTGTGTGTCTTCAAAGATATTATTTCTTTAATTCTGAACATTCCCAGGCAATATGTCTTCAAGTGGTCTTCCTAAGCAGTCTCTTTTCTCCCCTCTAGACCTATGTTGACATCTCTCAATTTATCAACCATGTATCTTTCATATTTTTTATTCTCTCATATTTCTGCAATGCTTTTTAGGTAAATTCATTCTGATGTCTTCTAATTTCCTAATTCTCTCTCTTATTGCATCCAGTTTTGGGTTTTTCCCATTTATAGAGTGTTTATTTCACTGACTATATTTTACATATCCAGGATGTCTAGTTGGTATTGGCTCTTTTGAATAGCCACTGTTCTTAGTTATCCTGTTATTATTTCAAAATTAATTTTAAGTGCTTTTGTGGGTTTTCCATAATTTGTATTTAGTAAGGAAAGAATCACTCAAGTACAAGTCATAGTTCTGGTCAGTGGCTGTTTTTATTCAAGTTCCTTTCTCATGGGTGAGCAAGCTCTTCTTGCTTTCCCAGTTGGTTTCACTCAGTGAAGTCAATCCTCAGTTTCCTGCCATGGCTGCAGGCCATTTGTTCCCTGATACCCATTACAGTGGACTCCCAGCCATCTTTACTTCTTTCTGGACTCAGAGCCTACCAGGTATGTGGCTTTAGTTCCCATTTATCACTGAGCAATTTTGTTCTTTTTTCTGGTCCTTGGAGGCTAGATATTGCTTTTGACCATGATCATAACATTTTATGTGTTTGGAGTAGGGTGAGTGTGTGAGTGTCTGTGTCTGTGTGTGTGTATTTAAAGCATAAGTTCATAATGCTTATTGATCACCATAAATAGATTCCCTTTGTAAGCATTTGTGATGATTAACTGCCTTTAAAATGTATTTTTACCTTATTTCCTAAATTATCATTTAATAAAATCTTTCTTCTTAAAAAGATTAATTTATTGGGGTACCTGGGTGGATCAGTTGTTAAGTGTTTGCCTTCGGCTCAAGTCATGATCCCAGGGTCCTGGGATTGAGCCATGCATTGGGCTCCCTGCTCAGCGGGAAGCCTGCTTCTCCCTCTCCCATTCCCCCTGCTTGTGTTCCCTCTCTCACTGTGTATCTCTCTGTCAAATAAATAAAATCTTTTAAAAAAATTAAAGGTTTATTTATTTATTGAGAGAGAGAGCACGAGAGAGTGCACAAGCAGGGGGAGGGGCAGAGGGAGAGAAATCCTCAAGAAGACTCCCCGCTGACTGAGGAGCATGATGTGGGGCTGGATTCCAGGACCCTGCAATCATGACCTGAGCTGAAACCAAAATGCCTAACTGCCTGAACCACCCAGGTGCCCTCAGTGAAATCTTTTTAATGCCCTCACTAATACTTTCTGTTTATTGTAGTGAGCATCGGGACAAAAGTTCTTTGAACTTTCTCCCTAAGAATGTCTACAAACTCTGATCTTTGGTAATGTATGACTTGATATTGTTAGCCAGGACTTCTTGACTGAGCTTCAGGTTTCCTAACTCAATAGACTGAATGTGTACAAAACTAAGCTTATGATATCCACCACCTGTCATCTAATCTGCTGCTCTCCTGGTCTTCTATACTTAGTTAATAGCAATTCCATTCCCCCTACCCCAATAGGAGTTCCCACCCAGAATCCTGAAGTCAACCTTAACACTCTTCTTACATCCCACAGCCAGCTCATCAGTGAGCTATATCAGCTCTGTCTTAAATATATGTTTACAATATGACTTTTTCTTACTACCTCTACTAGTAGCACCCTGGTCTGAGCTACCATCGTCCTTTACCTGGATTGCTGAAATATTTCTTCACTGTCCTACCTTTCTCTGCTCTTACCTTCTTTATTTTTAATACAAGAGCCTGAGTGATCTTGTTAAAATATGATTTGAATCATGTCATTCCTCTACACAAAACTTTCAACTGGATTCTCATCCCACTTTGAATTTGAATGCCAAAATCCTTGCAATGGCCTTGAAGGCCGTATGGCTTGGCCCATTTGCCTCCTGTCCCTACCCTTGCTAACTTTGTTCCAGTCACACTTGCTGTAGCTGGAGCATACGAAGGCCCATTTTATGCCCTTTAGTCTTGCTGTTCCCTTTGTTCGAGATGTTCTTTGCCCAGATGTTGTTGTGGCTCACTCCCTTAACTTCTTCAGATCACAACTCAAATGCTTCCTTTTTAGTAAATTCTTCCCAGGCTTCCCTATCTAAAATTGTTATTCTCATTGCCCTCAATACTTCCTGTTTCCCTTCCTAGCTTTATTTCTCTCCTTAGCACTCAGCTCTACTGAAAGTACTTATGTTTCTTGTTTACTACCCAGCTTTCCCTCCAAATATAAATGGCGTGAAAGAGGAATTCTGTTTGTTTTATGCACTGCTTCATCTTCTGCTAGAACAGGGCCTAGTACAGAGGAAGTGCTCAATAAATACTGGTTGAGTGAATGGAAGTTGAGCAAACCATCAGCAAAGAGCATAGGATATAGTCTTAATCAGCCAATGGTTTTAACCTGAAGAAGTCCTTCAGCAGGGGAAATAAACAAGCCAGGTTTCTGTTCTCCAGTAATCCACATATAGGTCTGTTCTGAGTAGGTTGTTTCTTCTCATAGATAAGAAATATTTCTTTATATCCATTTTACTTTAGTGCTACTTGCACTGAGACAGTCTTAGGGCACTTAATAGTTTAAAATCGAATTCAAGATGTGGCTGGCAAAAGGACATTAAATCTGTGTCAAAAGATATATGTGCAAATAATTATATGATGAATTATGAATGGGTGCGTTGAAATCATAATTCTACCCATAAAAATAGAATGTGCTAAAATAAAAGGCCATTATGAAAGTATTGTTGATCCTCTACTTAACCATGGCAATGCATGCAACAGTATTCTGTTTGGCTATAAAAGATCCCTTTTTCAGACATTTGCCTGAAAAGACCATTTATCTTTTATTTTGTCCACAGATGTTCTGTTCAAACTCTATTCCCTCCTCTTTTAGTTGACGAAGTGTGGGGGAGGGTAATTTGGGTCATTCTTATCCTGAAACTTTCAGAAGCACTTATTTTAATTGTGGAAGAAAATGACAGTTTCTGTGTTACATTTTGAAAGCTCAGCTACTATTAAATTCTTCTCAAGTTGCAAATTGCCACACTTATGGAAAAATTTGCAATCAAAATACTCTCTTGTTGCAATATAGCAACTTCCTCTTACTGTAATTTTCTGCAAAGTCCCAACATTTCTGCACTGACTAGTCAAACCAATAGCTTATTTTCTTACACATAAGAAAAGAAGGTGCTTAGCAATTTGAAACACTTGGGATAAATGATAGCTACTTTCACATATTTGATTTTAAATAAATAAATGTCTTTGAGATTTAAATATTTCACAAAGAATAGGATTTTTGCCTTACTTTCTCATTATTGCCTGCTAGCAGAAAAAAGGGTCTAAAAATGAGGAAGTGGGGGTAAGATGCTATTGGGACTAAATATTAAATCAAGAACTCTTCCACTTATAAGAAATAAGAACGCAGAATTGAACAAGTGTCCTATTTGTGGTAGCCTTGTACATTCTGCTGCATGGGAGAGCAACTGTGGAGTGAGTGGGATGGGGATGAGACACTGCATGCCCATGGGGTCTCTGAGTAGAGCGGGGTGAGGTTGCTTGGGATTCCATCAGTAAGGTTAAGCTGACTTTATATTGACTGAAAATGCTTCCACGGGCTCTCAAATATTAGTCTGCTTTTAAAAATAATGAGCATGCTAATAAATAAGCTATCAAACAATAGAAAGACAGTAATTGGGAGGGTAGAATTTAGAGGTCAAACTCATTAGGTGGGACAGAAGCAGTGTTTCATCAAAAGAATATCATATGTATCAGATTCTAAAGGAAGGAAGTGATTGAATTTTATGCAGGATCCCATAAGGTGGTTCCTCTTTTCCTATGGGGTGGTAAGGTAGGAAGAGTGATTAGTGGTGAGTAGTTGAGAAGGGTAACAAGAATCACCATGCTTCGGGGGATGCCTGGGTGGGTGGCTCAGTCGGTGAAGCATCTGCCTTCAGCTCCTGTCATGATCCCAGGGTAATGGGATTGAGTCCTGTGCTGGCACCCTGCTCTGTGGGGAGTCTGGTTCTTCCTCTGCCCCTCCCCTGCTGGTGTTCTGTTTCTCCCTCTCTCAAATAAATCAGTAAAATCTTAAAAAAAAAATCACCACCCTTGTGAAATAGGAACTGCCATTCTTGGGTCATAATAATGATCATTTATAGAGGGCTTCTGTGTCAAGCATAGTATTAGGGACTTTACATCAGTTATTGACCTTAAATCCTACAATAAATCTTGAAAGTAGTTATCATTTACCCCATTTTAAAAAAGAGAAAATTGAGACACAGAATGTATAAACAGCTCACTCAGGACCACACAGATAGTGGCAGAGTTAAAATTCAATCCCAGGTCTGTCGATCCCAAAACCTGTTCTCCTAATCACTCTGTTCAAGCCTGCCTCCCAAATAAGTATTCTGTAATCATAGTAACAATGTGAGAGTAAAGAAAAACTGCTTGTGATATGATGACTTCCACTTCTGAAACCTCTCATAACATATGATGTAAGTACATGGCTATGTGGAAAAAAAGGATTCTAGGAAACAGAAAGATACTAAGGGTAACACTTTATTATTAATGGATATCCAAACTGGAAACATTTTGTCAATTTTTAATTTTCATGCTTTGTCAATTTTATTTTAATGAACAGCTTATATTGCTGTGTGGATTAAACTAAAAATTTGCATGGTTTTTTGGGGGGGGACCGTTAATCATAATATCTTCATGAGAGGAGCTCTCATGTTAACATTTTAATTTTGCAAATTAGATAGAAACTAAGGTACAGAAAGGTAATAAGACTCTGCCAAGTTAGACAAGGATGAGACTGCAATCACATTCTATTCAAGCCTCTTAACAGTGTTAACTGAACTCAGTCTAATTAAAAAACCCTATGTCAATACTGATGAGGGAATCAGTGATCCAAATAAGGCAAGCCTGCCTCTCCACTAATTCTTTACACAGGAGAAATCTCTTGGAGCTGATTCATGGTGTTATGCAATTTTTCACCTGATACGCAGCTGATTATTATGCAATGTCTTAAAATTACTTGGTTCACTATCTCAAGATGTGGTTCCTAACTACTGTATTAGTTTCTGTAAAGGCAGAAGCCATCTGCTCTAGCTCACCAGGGTATACTCAGCTCCTACTACAGGACCTGACATATAATTATCTATTGAAAGCATGAATCAAACAGTTCCCGACCACATATGTGTGCAGGACACTGAGGCTATGCGTTACAGCGTCTTGTATGCAGTCTGTCAGCACATCCTGTCCACTCTCTCTTCAAAACATATCCAGAGTCCAACCCCTTCTGACCACTTCCTCTTCAGGGCCCAGGGCTAAGCTACTATCATCTCTCACTGGAATCGAGCAGATCCTATCTCGTCTCTCTGCTTCCACACTTACGTCAGCCCCTTCAGTTTATTCGCAACACACCAGCTGGAGTGACACATTT
Source organism: Enhydra lutris kenyoni (assembly GCF_002288905.1). NCBI lineage: Eukaryota > Metazoa > Chordata > Mammalia > Carnivora > Mustelidae > Enhydra > Enhydra lutris. The sequence goes on along the minus strand of NW_019154107.1, from coordinate 3,473,383 downwards.
CGAATGTCTGTGCTTCAGCAAGAATGGAATGCTTGGTGCTGCAGCAACCCTGGGGTAGGAATCAGGAGACCTGACTTCTAGATCTTCATATTCCAGCTCTATGATTGCAGTCAAGTCCCTGAACTACTCTTGACCTCTATTCTTCATCTGCAACATCAGGGATTTGGACCAAATGCTCTGAAAATATCTCAAAGATCACTAATTGTACATGATTCTGACTTAAAATTATGGGAAAAAATGGCTAGTCACCAATGTCGATCCAATTATTGATGTTTTAGTAATTATATATACCACAGGCAGTGTCAGTCTTAACACTTAAAGGTAGATTATTCATTGGAAGACACTTAAGTTTACGCTTGAGCTCCACCATGTATGGAAATAACTTATCGTCAGCCACATTAGATACAGCTATTTTTGGGTGCTTGACTAATGTGTACAATTAACATAGATCTTGCATGAGACAGAGGCAGAAAGTCTAAACAGGTGAAAAGCAGAACCAGGGCAGTTCCTGCTCCTGATGCTTCTATTTGGCAAGCTGTCAACGTCTGGGTGTCAGAGCATGAAACGTTCATGACTGGGAAAAACAGGGAACAAGATTTTCCTTCTGAAGACTACTCAGTGACAAGGAAATTACATGTAAAAGAAAACAGAGAAATAAATAACATAAAAATAATCACCTCTATGAAGAACGCATAAAACCTAAGAATCTCAAATGAGACCACTGTATATGACATGATAATGCTGTCAGCAATGACATGACTGAATTATAATTACTGAAAAATTTCCCTGGCTATTAACTTACTGGCTTTACTTAGAAGAATATGAAACTAACAGCTTTTTCTGGATACCTTTATATTTAGGTTTGTTGCTCTGATACATTGTACAAATTTTCTCATCATGAAACTTGCCATGTCAGTGTAATTCATTTCAAGAATGCTAGCTTTTATCTAAATAGCTTTATGGCTAAAAGTACGTTTGTATCAAGCTTTTATTCTGAGATTTTTGCTTTTAGAGAGTAGACAAATTCTCCAAGACAACAACTTCAAATGTTTCTACATCTGCTAGTTTTGCTGCAGTTTTCTTGATCTGGAGATTTTCTTTTCTTACCAGAAAATCTTTCAAAGGGAAGACTGGATAAAAATAAAAGATAAATTTAGAAAGTTTTTAAAGTCACTTTATATGCAATTCATTTTATAATGTAATAATTGAGAAAGATAAACCATACACTTTCTTCTCTTCCATTCTGAAACATCTAGGGGGACATGATTTTGAGATTAAGAAAGCAATACTGTTTTTATCTAACAGAAGGGAAAAATGGACTTGGTGGGAAGTTTTTCTTTTTTTTTTTTTTAAATTCTGTGTTTGCAGCAGGAATCAAATCTTCATTAAGCTATCAATTTAGATGGCATTTTCCAAAGTCCTCTCTGAAGTGCTATGCTCATCTTGTAAATGAGAAAACTGAGTAAGAGAGAGAAAGCAATTTATGCAATCTCAGATATGAAAAATTAGATTTCTACAGGGCCTGATGTGTGCTAACACTTTTCCAGAACTGGTTGCCTTAAATGCACCTAGATGAGGTTGGACTTGATCTCAGCCCGGTGCTGTGGACATTTGGGGAGTACAGTTGGAGGAAAGATACTAAGAATATCGGTGAGCTACCATACTGCCAGACCCTGCATCAGATGCTCCACATACACTGTTATCACAGAGAGTCAAAGCTCTTACCCAATTACAAAAACATGTGTGGGTGGGGGAACACAAAGGAGTAGAAAACACAGTAACCTTAAAAATACTTTTATAGCAAACAAAAAAGTGGGTTTCACATGGATGTTTCTCATGACTGACATCTGATAAAAAAGGAGGTTGTGATACTAAAACAACTACATGAAGGATTAGTTCAGCAACTGGCTAAGGTAACATGGTCAACGTCTTGGCCTTATGGTACTCCTCCTCAGAGTACACAAAGGAATTCTTTAAGGAATTGGTGAATGCGTTGTATTAAGTGGAAACCTCTTTAGGTAAATTTAGATGTGTTATCCTAATTATTGCTTCTCTTAGTCAATCTCTTGATTGAAGGTAGATAAATGATAGTTGGAAGTTATATTTTCCAATATGTGTTTTGGAAAACTAAGCCAGTGTGCTGTAGGGATGATATCTTCAGAGAGATACACTGTACCTTGAGGTCACTCCAGATTTACGATGATTTAGAATTTTTCACTTGACCACTGATTCTCATGCTGACTGTCACTAAAGAATTTGCAAAGCAGATTTAATGTGGTAAGTACCTACAGTGGCCACAGAAAAGGAAACATCAATGTGGTGGCTTCCTGTTGTGTCAACTTAGCAAAGCGGGGAACTATGTGTCTCAGAATTCCCTTCTCTGTATGGTTCTAGCTAGGGCTGGCCACAAATCAATTTCCATGAATTTTGGAGAACACAAGGGAGGAGGCAGCCTGGTGCTCTGAAGGCTGGCACAGGATGTCACCCAGCACTGCAGCTCACACACATTGTCACTGCTCTGCTGCCTGTTGGTATGGCTCAGCAGCTGGGCCCGCAACTTCAGCTCTCCCAAGTCCCGGACCAGGAGTCTGTGAACTTCCACAGTGGAAGGCACCATCTGCGTTGCTAAAGTTGGAGGCAGGGTTCCAGTTTGTACTCATGGGTTCAAGTTTATCTTGCTCTCCCTGGCTTCACATTCAGATTTTCTTCGTGGCCACTGGCTCTGCTGAAGCATCTTAACCAGCTCCTCAACTGAGTGGGATCTATTCTTCCATATTACTTAGTGCTTCTTCTTCCCTGATTAGACCCTAACGGATACGCTCATTAATGCCCAAAAAGGACATATGTTTTAGTCCTAGAAAGCTTTCTGACTTGCTCATCAGAAAGTAAATTCCCCTCCATGTAGATAAATTAATTTCTTTTCCACATGGCATTAAGAATAATTACGATGTGCCCAGCAGAGTGGAAAAAACTTTATACACAATGTATGATTTACCTGTGAAATAGCTAGGTTAAGTAAGTATTATCATCTTTTCACTGATGAGAAACTGAGGTTCAGAAATGTGTTTCGTTTATACAGCTGGCTTCAAGCTCATGTTGTAGAAGTACAGCATGATTCTCGGCCATCTAAATCATAGAAAAGGCAATTCTCTTCTTTAATGCTGAGCCCTTTTACTCAGAGGTTGTTGGATACAAGAACCACTATCTCAAGTCCGCTCCAAATTTATGACAATAAAATAAAGTATAAGAACATAACTTAATCTCCCATTTCTTACAGCAGGAAAGGTTGCATCCAGTTAGTTTAAAATTATTTATATATTAAGAAAAGGAACTGAAATACTGATCTATTTCTCAACATTCCAGATGGTTTTGGGATCAGGTCTGTTAGGATCCTGTTTTTGGCCTAACCTGGTTATTTGCAGAGATGTTCAAAAACAGATTTAACAATACCATTTAGAACTGAGACTCTAGGGCACTGGGTGGCTCAGTCGTTAAGCCTCTGCCTTCGGCTCAGGTCATGATCCCTGGGTCCTAGGATCGAGCCCCACCTCGGGCTCCCTGCTTAGCAGGAAGACTGCTTCTCCCTCCCCTACTCCCCCTGCTTATGTTCCTTCTCTGTCAAATAAATGAATAAAATCTTAAAAAAAAAAAAAAGAACTGGGACTCTAGATTGAGTTTGTGTACTTTGGCCCACTGCCAGTTGCTGTCTGAGCCAAAAGCCAATGAAGTGTCCACGGAGGCTGCAAACAATTTAGCACTGTTTTTGGAAAAGTTTTCTGCAAGAAACTAGAATGTAAAGTAGTCATTAACTTTGCCCTAAACTTCATTCTCATATAAGATATGGGCCAAGAGACACAGACATGGAGTTAAGAGGAATCTTTGTATGACATTTAGGTATACAGCAAATCATTAGACTTGTACTGTGGAATCAGGGTGTGCTAAAACAGTCCAAGGGGTAATATATTTAGGAGTTGGGTGAAGAAAATAATGTGATATAGATTATAATTCTTCAGTCAGAAGAGGGTAAAGAGTTCTAGGGGTAAAATAGTTTTATCTGGATTTTAATTAAACTTGAGATGTTTGATTAAATGAGTTATGGTGGTGAAATAATGTGGGTAAGATGATTATGGGAGCAAAAAAGGCCTACTGCCAACAGAATATGAAGATATTTTTCTGAGGCTATAAAGCCGGAAGACATAGGTCTACAATATGAGAGAATGGGGCTTCTTTGATCTCAGTGATCAAGGAAAGTATGTCCCCAAATATTGACCTTAACAACCAAGCCGAAGACTTCTCATCACAATTTAGTTTTCATTTTATTTTTTCACAGGCAACAAGGAATTAGTAATCATATTCAAACTTAATAAATTCCTAATTTAATTCTTTTGAGTCCTGTTTTGTATGATGCCTCAGTAATGAAGCCAGATTTTGTGTTTTGCTTCCTGGCAGCCATTATCTAACCAGGAACTAGCTGAGTGAAACCCATATTTGTTCAAATATGAAATGGAAAAGACTGGCTTCAGTCTAAAGTAGGGCGTCTTAACAGTTTTTGATGGTGGCCCCCTAAGACACACCAACAGATTCCACGGTCCATTGGTTCCCACTTTATGACTGTGTAAGTACTGTTGGGTATGGATGATTCAGAGTATCATTTCTGGAAAATTGTGAGTGATACGAATCACAACATGCTACACGGTAAAAGCAAGCAACCTCAAACAAACGAAAACCACAAGTGATGAAGTGTAATGGTAGTTTATAATGAAAATGAAACAGAAACTGAAAACTACAGATAACTTAAAACAAACCCTAATGACATATCATTATAGCGTTCCTCCCGAAAATGGTGGGAACCTGAACCATCTACACTTGTGCTTGTGCAGTAAGAGCGTGACTGCACTGTCAATTGCATGGATACTAGACTTTTTGGAGAAACCGTAAACTAGAATATTTGGTAAACTCTATTAATGCATTATTTTATAATTATTCAATTTATAGCCTCTTAAAATCAATAGTAGGTTATTAGTAAGCAGTACCTAGTCACAGATGAAAATGAAAATCTGTGTAATTATGATGTCTTATTTGCACATAAGAATCAAAGAAAGGACCTCATTTCTGCATCAAGTTTCACCTACTAGGAACACTGTGCCAAAGATAACCTATATGTGGAGAGTCACTGCTCCAGTAAAATGGCCCAATAGGAATGCTTTTCACAATATGCAGGGGTTTACTAAATTTGACATTAACACTCTAGAAACAATCAAGTCATCCATAGGAATCAGAGAGTACATACAAATATGAATACAATAATGTTTACAATGGATATCCAACATGTCTTCATGCATCCTGATAAAGAGAAACATCACGTCACGGTGTACTATGGCTGTTCTCCAAGTGGGTAAAGTCAAAATGCAGAAAAAGTGGTTGTTATAAATAACAGGTCAGAGATGGCTTTTTTAGACACTAAAATTTAGTTTCATCTTACTATCATTGATCCTGAAACAATGGAGCCAAGTTGGGTAGCGATTAGACAAACCAACCTTCATGACTAGATAAATTTAATTATAAATGTTTATGTCCTGAAAATACATCATACTTTGCACCATTGTGATAATAATAGCTCTGTCTTCTCTAATTGATGGTAAAACACTTATGAGTAGAAATGGCTTTATTCATATACAGATAGGAAATTTGGAGCCAGACTGCTTGAACTCACATTTCAAAGTGAGTTTGAAATGTGAGTTTTCCTTACTTGTGGTCACACAGCTAGAAAGTAGCAGAATGCTACTTACCACAAGTAAGGCAAACTGTGTATTTCGGTTCTGCAAAATAGATATAATAACAGTAGCAATCTCACAAGGTCAATTTGAGGATTCAGTGAGATAATGTGTATAAATGTTTAGCAATAGGAACTTAGTAAGCAATCAACAAAAGTCAGCTACTATTAATAGCAACACTTGCAATATTATTATTAGTTAATATATATTCCACAGCACTTAGACTGGGCTTTACGGATGGTTGACACTACTAGAACTGCTATAAAGTTTCTGTTAAATTATGGTTTCTGTTTTTTTTTTGAGAGACAATGTATGCAAAGAGGCAGACTGCTAATGTTCAAAACCCAGCTCTATCACTTACTATTTATTTAATCCATATGCCTCAGCTTCCTAATCTATAAAATGGGGTTAACACCAGCACCTTCTTCATAGGGCTGTTATGAGGATGAAATGAGTTAAGATTTGTAAATTACTTAAAAGAGTGTCTGTTTCATAATGTTCGTCTACTCGCAAAATTTTAAAAATGTCTTTTAACGGCTCCCCACCTCCTTCTTCCAGGGGTTTCACCAAAAATACCTTCACAAGTTGATGAGGATGGCTAAAAGTATTTATAAGAAGTAAAACAACAACTGAATGTTTGCCTTTATATCCTAAATAACTAAGACAAACCACATAAGTGTTAGCATGTTATGAAAAGAGTATCCAGATTTTTGAACACCTACTCTAAATCTGTTTTGAATAAGCCATCTAAAATCACATTAATCAGTTTATGAAAGTATACCTGCATGTTGTCTGGATACATTATCAAATTTTGCTTGTTTCGGCATCTCAGCATATATAGCATATAGCATATAATTCTGTTTATGAATTTAGCTTAGCAGCTTTAATGTGAGAACAAGTTGTCATATGTATATCTTCTTAAGAAAAAAAAAAGACCTGAATCCAAACATTCTTTATCTAAAAACTTTTATCACTACATTTGAATTTCTGTCTCCCTTTCTCTCCCCCCAACTCTCCCTCCCTCCTTCCCTCTCTCTCTCTCTCTCTCTCTCTCTCTCTCTCACACACACACACACACACACACACACACCTGCTGCCTGCCTTTTCTTCCTATGCTTTCAAGGTCAGATGAGGGCTTTGGCAGCTAACAACTCCTGCATTTTCGGACAGAGAATCAGTGAGTAGGTAAAATAAAATTATCGTCTTTTGAAAAATACCCTAAGGGGCGCCTGGGTGGCTCAGTGGGTTAAAACTCTGCCTTCAGCTCAGGTCATGATCTCAGGGTCCTGGGATCGAGCCCCGCATTGGGCTCTCTGCTTAGCGGGGAGCCTGCTTCCTCCTCTCTTTGTCTCTCTGCCTGCCTCTCTGCCTACTTGTGATCTCTGTCTGCCAAATAAGTAAATGAAATCTTTAAAAAAAAAAAGAAAAGAAAAGAAAAGAAAAGAAAAGAAAAGACAAATACCCTAATATGCTTGGCTGACAGGTATATCGTGACCTCCCTAGTGAGATGGCAGTGATAGAAAGAAAGCAAGTATGAGCTGGAACTGAAACTGAGCTGGAGTAGAGGAGGCGGGGTGGGGACTGATGGGGAGCTAATCCTCTTGCCCTAGTGTCATCTGTAAAGCTGAGAAATCTTGTAAATCACCCTGATTAAAGGTGCAAACTGAGACCTGCTTTGATAGGAAGCCCAACATGGTAAGTGTAAGTTACCAGGTACTTCCAATACCCTTTTAAACGGGTGGGTAGCCAGTGGTAGGTTGCACATGGTCTGTCTTCTGTAGCAGTAAACCAAGCCAGATGCTCCTTGGCAGAGGTGCCAGTATGGGCAGGGTTCTGATTATTGGAGTGAAATGGAATGTTAATCGATAAACCAAGGAAGAATTTAGTTATATGGACTAGATAAACATGACAGAAGATATTCAGAGTCTGAGGGCTCTCCCCAGGCACATGGGACACTGAGCCTATGGTAATAAGTTCCTGGTGATTTCCACTATGATTACATTCCAACTGAAGGCCTGTTCAGGTTGGGCACATGGAGGTAGCTGTTTGCAGGCTGAGGACATCAACTGAGAGATCGTGGGAATGACAGTGAGCTCCTGTCACATTCACTCACTTATTCATTTCTTTGTCTTATGTTTACCGAACATTTATAAGATACTATACCTATATTAGGTGTTGAAATAGAGTGCTGAACAAAATGGAAAAACTTTCCTTTCTTGTCATGAGCATGGACATGTCCTCCCTACTATGTATAAGGGAGAAAGACATTAAACAGATAATCACATAAATAAGTATATAATTATAAATCATAAAAAAGGTTTTGAAGAAAATATAGAGGGTGCTAACAGACTTAAGTAGGAGAAGCTGATTTAGTTTAGAGGGTAGTGGTCAGGCAAAGCCCTTCTGTAATTTCAGGTTTAGATGAGAGTCAGCTGGGGGTAAAAAGGGGTAAAAGCAGTTTCAGTACAAGGCATAGCATATCACAAAGGAAAGAGATAGCAAATACTAGTGGATGGTCAGTGTAGTCAGAACATAGGGAGTAATTTCCTTTTAAACAATTTAAGGAAAATATATATACTGGAATAACAAATATATGAGATGAATAAAAAACTGTTTTATAATACCATAAACTTCTCAATTTTCTTTGTTAATATATACACATTTCTGCTATAATTGCTAAGAGGAATGAGTCAAACAGTGAAAGCAAACTGTATTTGCCTTGCTTTGTGTATTTTTATTGGGCTGCTTTCCAAAACAGACCAATGGGTATTTTAGCCTAGGTCTGTTTATGGGGAACCTCACTTCCCCTCCCCCCACATCCACAATATAGTTTTTTGGTAAACTGTTCAAAGGATATTTAATGTTGATATAATCCTGTTATTAAATTCAACTAAATTTTGTCTAAATGTGAACTCAGACCACAGGGAGCTAGTATATTGCAAGAAAGATAACAGCCTATGAAACTCAGGACTCAATCTTCAGAGTTTTCTTCCACTGAAATCTTAGTCCATTAAAATTAGCTGTGTGATCCAAAGGAATAATTGGTAAGAATGTTTAGTGGTTCATCATGAAGGTGATTAAATATTGATATTGATCTTGTGTTTTGGGACAATTTAATATAAGGAAAAATCCTTTAATTTTTAACTAGGTGTGTATAAACAGATTAAAAAGCAAAGAATTCCTGTGAAATATAAGAAACAATCATTTAAGCATATGTTGTTTTGTCTCCAAGGTCCAGACAATTTTAACTATAATACTCCATAGTCTGAGCAATAGATTATGCCAAAGAACTACTTGTGGTTTATAACAGCAGCAGATCTGTATGTTTTTCTGAACTTAATGAAAAATAGTAACAGAGCAAAAGAGAAATCTGGGTGCAAGTTAATCCAGATACCGAAAATGTTCTTAAAATCAACATATGAAGGCACATGCTTCTTAAAGTCAAGTTTTTTCAAAATTCATGCAGTTAGTCATTAAAGCATGAATTCATTTGTGTAAGGAATGCCTACCATGCATAGAGAAGCAGGGTAGAATGCAAAGACCACTCAAGTAGGTGATCTGGGTTCTAGTCCTTACTTTCACATTTTTTTGCAACACAGCTCTGCGTAAATCACTTAACCTTTCTGAGTTTGAGTTTTGTCATTTGCCAAGGTGGTTGTTGTGAGGTGTGAAGGACAATCAGTGCGGAAGCTCCCTTGATACCTGTGAAGATGTTAAGTAAGTGCAAGGCTTAAAAGGTCCTCAAGGATCTTAGAGCCAAGTGAAACCCCATTTTCTCTTTGTGGACATTGGCTATAGGCATTTGAACATTGTTTAGGCATGTACTTTAGGGCTAACAATTATTTAGCTTCCTTTATTTTTTTTAAAGATTTTATTTATTTATTTGACAGACAGAGATCACAAGTAGGCAGAGAGGCAGGCAGAGAGAGAGAATGAAGGAAGCAGGCTCCCTGCTGAGCAGAGAGTCCGACACGGGATTCGATCCGAGGACCCTGAGATCACGACCCGAGCCGAAGGCAGAGGTGCAACCCACTGAGCCACCCAGGCACCCCCATTTAGCTTCCTTTAAACCGGAGGATAGAGTTAGAAAGTGTCAAGCCTTCTACTCTAGGATTAGCGGGTCAGTGTTACATGGGAGGACTCTCCCCAGCCCCGACAACTAATAATATTCCTTACTGTATGCAGTTCCTCTTTCAAAAGCTGAGATAAATATCATCTATCTGGGAAATGCCTTCTTACAGACTCAGGTCACATAATACAAATAGGTAGCAAAAGCAGACTGGTTTCTTTCTTAGAATAATCTAGAAGTGAAGCTACTGGACTTGGTTTTTGATACATATAATGAAATAATAACCTTCAGGAAAGTGGTAACAGTTTATACTCCTCTACAATACTCAATCCTCAAGATATTCCTCATTACCAGTTTGATTCACCATTTACTATCTTCCATAAATTAATAACTCAAATCCACAAGATTCATCTATTTTCCTTCCTCCTACAGTCTACTCCTGTCCAGATGTGCTTGACAAGATGGCAAAGGCTAAGTGTTTAAATGTGCCTTCAATGGCTTACTTCTCCTCTTAGGATAAATCCAAACCCTTTAATAGTTTACATGCTCTGGGTGAAGTGGTCTCTTCCTCCTTCTGCAGCCTCATTTCACACTACCAACCTCCCTCTCAAACAGACCACCTGTCCCTTATGTTTAGGTCTTTGTTTGCACAACATTACTTATGACTGGAGCACCAGATTCTAGAGGGAGCTCAGTATTCAGACAGAATTTCTGACTAGTGACAGCAAAATTGGCCCCCTTCATACAGCTAAGAGTACCGATTTCAGACTGACTACAAAATGACTGTGGCAAATACAATCATTTGATTTGTCAGTCACTTAGGAGAGCAGGTTTTGATATGGGCACTATCTCTTAGAGAGAAGAGGCTTGGGGAGGGTAGAGAATGAGGACCTAGAAGAGCTCATTGCTCTCCTACTTCCACCCAAATAAATGGAAATATTTTTCTACACTTTAGTTTTATGAGAGAGCTTTAGAATAGCTAAGCAGAAGATTTAAAATATTGGCTCAGAAAAGTAACTCAAATAGGAGCTATTTATCTTTCATACCTTGTATACCTAGATGGTACACCTTCTACTGCATTGACAGATTAAGCATTTTGATACTGTGATCAAAATTACTTTAAAACTTGCAATCCATGTTTTTCAAGGGCTCCTAGTAAGATGCTATAGTTCCACTGGCACAACAAATTCCCTTTTAACCAAAATGGTGTACAATGGGTTGATTTTGTCAATTGAATGTTCTGGCTAATAACATTCTCAACCTCCACACTGTCACTATCCTAGTTTCTCATCATCTGCCTGGCCTGGGCGTAATGGCTCCAACTTTGATCTCAGACCTCTTGCTCAGTACTCCTCAACATAGAGATCCAATAGGCCAGTCTCATCATTTGAGTTCCCAGCTCAAAATTCTTCAATAGTTCTTTTTTTTTTTTTATCACTGCTAGAAAGAGCCTAAGTACTTGTTTATAAAACTCCTGATCTAACTGTGGCCGACCTCTCTAGGCCCATCTACTACCCCTTCCCCACATGCTTTCCCTCAATTTTTAATGAACTGGTCATTCTGAGCAACAGGAAGCTCCTGGAACATACCAAATTCTCACACATTTGGGGCGTACTTCCATATATCTTCCCGTGCTACTCATCTTTCCCTCTTCATCCAAATACTCCCCATTCTAAGCCTTTTCTCACCTCCCCAGAAAGCTAAGTTCCTCCTTCTCCCATGTTGCTCCTATACTTCTTACACCTACCCATTACAACAATCAATTTCCATTGGAATCCTTGGTGTGTCTTTCTCCTCATATAACAATGTGCTATCTATGTATTCTCATGTTTACCTCAAGCACCATGCTCCAAGTCTAGCACATAAAAGATGCTCATGAATACATTAAAAATCCTATCTTTAATGTTGAATTTTAGAGCTATCTACTTACTGTTTATTGTTATAGGTGATTAATCACCTAATTAATTATTATTCTCCATCAATTCTAAGCATATTATTTCATTAAAAAATAGAACCTGCTATAACATATGAACTCACTGAATATATGACCTGAAGAACAAATCAATAAGCCATCAAGGTTTTTAAAAATATTTCTAAACTTGGGATCTTTTATGAAAATCTGGCAGTAGGATAAAGATAAGCAATCTGGACTTTGCCCAAAAGAGTCATTTGGCCCAGGTTCCTAATAGAAGCTATCGCACAGAGTCTTTGAAATTTTACTTACATGGTATAGTGTGGTCTCTGGCACAGGCGTGCCCATGATGTCCTGTCTCAGTGCATCCATTTGCAAACTAGGTAGCAATGAATAGTGAGTCGGGCTATTACTCTTATCACTCTTCTTTTTAGACTTCTTCCCTGTGTCTTTTTTGCTGTTTCTCTGAAACATGTACTCTTCTTGAGCAATTTTTTCATTGCTCATGTATCGAAGTAGAGAGTTTTCTATATAAAAAGAGAAATACACCAATATAAATATGCAAATATTCCAAATTTATCACTCTTCCCTGATTGTGCTATTAGATTTCATTTCTGAAATGTAACTTGATTTAATTTATAAAATACCTATGTAGTAAAAACATAGAGCATCATAATCATTTGGGATCATAGGGCAGTAAGAAATAGCCTACAGATTATTTATCCAAGTTTTATCTCTGGACCAACTATATGACAATCACTGTAAAACTTGAATCAGAAATTCTGGGTGTGCGGCTCATAAAATTTTTAACAAGTTCCCCAGGGAGATTCTGCCAAAAATCGATGACAAACAGTGACCTATAACAGACTAGCATCCTTGGAGAACTTAAAACCCATATTCTGAACCAAGAGTCAGGAAACTTAGTTCATAGAATCTATGCTTAAACTGACAGCCATCACTTAGAACTTCATAAAGCATTTTCCCCCAAGATATCATCATCATATCAAGTCTCAAAACAATGACTCAGTAATAGCATGTATGTTTCTCTTTTTACTTTTTTCTTGATTGATTCTATAACACAAATGAAGTCAGAAACTAAAATTTGGAAAATGGAATGAATACTTAGATGTAAAGGAAGCTGTCAATATTCCTGTATTTACCAACATTTTCTGAAATGTTCACTCCATGAAATAAGTGTTAACTAGACTAATTCATGCTTGTTTATCCTGTGTGGTAAATTCAGCACATCAGCTAGAAGTAACAGGCAAATGGGTTAAATATATTATGAAGGAAGCTTAGTGAGCTGAGGCCCTATGAATAGTTTTTTGCTTTGTTTTATTTTTTATCTAGAACTTTATGGCTCTCTATTTCAGAAAGCAGAAGTAGTTCACCATATCCACAGCTGGTCGAGTCCCATTTAGTAGTGAGACTTCCAGTGGCTCTCTTTACTGCTCACATCAACAGCAGGATAAGTGAACATAAAAACTTACTTTTGTAGATACTTCATGTGTAGCCCACCCCCAAGTAAGAAGATAACCCTGAACAACAAACAGAAGAGAAAAAAAAGCAAAGTGTTTTTTTTTTCCCGTTTCTATATGGTTTTCATTAGTCACTGGCCCAGTTTCCATTAGCTTTATTCATGTACGTCAAAACCCATTTTAAGATTGTACTAATTAAAAAGTAGTGAGGTTGCATTGCGGACCAATGGGGACTGATCACAAACTTTTCCTATTCTTTGAACTTAATTCTTTTATGCAGTTTCACACTTCTGACCTTGTTTTCCAAATAGTGACTTTGACATAACAATCAGATATTTATTTTTTTTACACTGTACTTATCTGCCCTGAATTCCTTAAGAGATATTCAGAGAAGATATCTATTTAATAACATATTAAGATAGTCAAACGTTGGTCTGAGTTTGGTTTGGGTGTATCATCAAATCAACGAGAGAATGAAGTTTTCCACTGAAGCCATAACAACCTATTTAAAGAACATTTAAATTTGCTTTTTGTTCCAACACCCCAGCCTACACTGAAATTCTAGAACACTTACCTCTTCTACTATCTCTCTTCATCTTATTTGGATCTTCATAGTCCCCCACCCAATTATATTCCACTGGCATAGATATAGGTCGTAGCTTGCCTAAACACAGAGAACAAAATTCACATCACATTGTTTTTCTTCCCCATGTCCGCTCATACTTAACACTGATTTTTAGCTACAGTCTGCAAAACACACTCACTCATATGCAACGTTATGGTTGGCATTTGTGTAGATGAAAAATGTGTGTTTTGAGCCAGAAGGTGAAACTGCCTGTGGCAACTGGCCAGGTGATAATGCAATCTTAAGGCATCCTTTTATAAATAATAAAGAACAGCCTAGGTTTGCTCTCTTAGGAGCCCCAGACTTTAAGGGTATGGTCCTTTACAAAGAGTATCACTATTTTAGGGATTTCACTTTCTCTTCAGTCACTGGTTCTCTGCCTTATTCCCCAATGCCCAAGTGTCTAAATCTTGATAGCCAGTCTCCAAGATAGAAGCCCCTTGTGTTTAACGTGCCTGCAAGGATATTAACCTGCTGTGGCTGTTGGAATGCTACAATGCTGACTTTCCATCTCCACTGCCTCCTAACTCCTGTCACAATATATTTTGGATTTATCACCATGCTTCAGCAATATGGCTGGATTCCCATTTATGGCCTATAGCTGGGCTTGCCCCACTCCCAAGCATCTCTTTTGCTATTGTGAACAAGTCTAGATTCCAGATCCAAGTAATCACTGTATTGGCCGGCCTGGCCTGTTTCCCTCTGTCCGTAGTCTTACTAAATAATATTTTACTTTAGCAAGCAGAACTCATGATATAGACTTCAAGCATAACTTTTTGGTGAGGCTCCAGTATATTATTTTTGATCAACTTGAAATTCCTGAAGCACAAAAGAGCCTAAGAAAATCACAAAAATGTTTAAAAAGCATACCTAGCACGATGCCTGGCATACAATAACTGCTCGATAAATTTTAAATGAATGAAAAGCCAAGACTCACACGGGACTGGATCATAATAATGATGATTATTATGCACGTGATAATAGTACTAAACATATATATATCATTTACCATATGCCAAAAACTGTCTAGGGTTTTATAAGTATTAAATTGTTTAATCCTCATAGTTATGAGAAATAGACTATCATTACCCTCGTTTTACCGATGAAGAAACTGAGACAGGTAATGTAACTGGCCCAAGGACACACAGTTGGGAAGTGTGTAGTACCAGGGTTGAAACCCAGGCATTTAAACACTACTTCTGCCATAATTCGTGGTGACTTCAATATTCATCCTCCAATATTTTGGTTTCTCAGTTTCTTGAGGTTCTCTCCTCTACCCACTCCTGTGGTTATATGCTTAACCCGTTAACTGCAAAGGCTGTAATCCTTTCTAGCATCCCATTTTTCCACTACAGTCTTCTGTATTTCTAGTGCAATTCCTGCAGAACCCCAAATCCAAATATCCTCCTCCTTAATCTACTGACCCTCCCCCCTTCTAAGGCCTCTCAGTCACTATATACCTCTTCATTTCCTTCCTTGCCCAGCTAAATTTCATGATCAATTACTATGATCAGTCCATGTATTTAAAAAAATTCCATTAGGAGACTTTTAATTCTGTTCCTAAGGAAGATGTAACCTTATGGTGTTATACTATGTATAATGATAGAGTTTACATAGTATATTTTGCTAAGTTTTTTGAAAGTCTGAGGATGAAGTGGATATGATAAAATTATTAATGAGCCAAAAAATATAGTGTTTATTTAAAAGTGGTTTCCTTTCAAGGTGTGCAAACTACTTTAAAAACAATCACCTAAGATTCCAAAATTCTCATAGAGCAGATCTCTGCATTTTTATAAAGGGAGACCTTTGGGAGAGCTGATGCAGGTCCATATATCCTGCCCTCCCAGGGTTAAGTAAAACTTTTGGGAAAGGTTCAGTTCTGTCATGTCTATTCAACTGCTTGGCAGAATCAATCCTCCATATTTTCAATGTTTTGAATTCTGTGTTTCCAAAATTCCTACAACTTATTTCTTTAGAATCTGGTTTTTAAAGTAAAGTCCATTTCAGCATGTGTGTACTGAAACTGAAACAATTAACAGCCCTAACACTGTTTCTACCTGTCACCAAGAAAATCCTTTGGAAAGTGAACAACCCAATAAATAAGTCTATATGTTATTATATGCATATATAAAGTATTTTGATATTTTTCAAAGAATTGATTGGTTGTTTGGAGTCAAATATGTATGCACAAAACCAAAAAAAAACATGCTTCCTGCATAGAATATGAAATAAATAACTGTATCTGTTGTATGTCAGGTCATCTTCTCTGAGATTCTCAAGGAGCTAAGTCATTGAGGCATATAATTAAAGCCCTTGATATGCCTGGTTATATTATTAACCATAGGAAAAAAAATTTGCAAAAGAGTAAACACTGATTTTCTGGTGATCTTTTAGTAGAGTATACTGTACATTGCTAACACAAAATTGAGAAAAAGGTATTGAATTAAACAAAAAGCTGAGATCAAACCCTTAATTAAAATTCACTTTTGGGGGTGCCTGGGTGGCTCAGTCATTAAGCATCTGCCTTCAGCTCAGGTCATGATCCCAGGGTCCTAGGATTGAGCTCTGCATCGGGCTCCCTGCTAGGCCAGAAGCCTGCTTCTTCCTCTCCCACTCCCTCTGCTTGTATTCCCTCTCTCATGCTCTCTCATGAAATAAATGAATAAAATCTTTAAAATAAAATAAAATAAAATAAAATTCACTTTGGGAGGACATCAGTCTTTTGCTTTTTACTAGTTATAAAGCTCTGAATTTAGCAATGCCAAGTAAAAATAATCATTTTTAAAAGTATTATTTGTTTGGTTATAAGAAATAATGTTGCTTATAAGTATTACTGCTTTTATAAATTTTTCTATTGTGCTGAAATATTGAAACAGACTTAATAAAAGAGAATGAGGAAATGCTCATATAAACATCAGTGCTTGGCAAAATGAAAAATAGAGAATGGCTTAAAATATTCCTAATTCCAAATACAGAGATCTTTGATTGTAGTATGGAAGGGTTTGCCACTGCAAGTAATTGGAATTACACAAAATAGTAAAGTATAAATGGAAAAAGAAATTTATGGTTTGTTGCTGCAGTACCACTGGTCAAAAGAAAGAAGTGTAGTATAATTATTTTAGTTTTAAGTCAAATGTACACTATTATTAGTATATGCAAAGTATTTTTATGTTTGTAATTACTTTTAAAGGCTTATTAAGTACATTTGACTCACTCCTTATGGAAATGTACATACACCAATAATAAATCTCTGAAAAATAATCTGAAAAATTTTAAGACATCTCTTTAGGTAGTGACAATTGTATTTACTAATTCATGATGAAAATTAATAACAGTAGTCAAGAATACAGTAAAAAAATAAAGAACCCTATTATAAATTTTGCTGATCACTTTCTCTTAAATTTTTTTATCCTTCCAAGCATAAAATATTTATTAATTGTACAGTATATTTGACACCCTGCCATAAGCCTTGTGATATCTCCGTGCTACGGTCTCACAGTTTACACTATTTTGTTACTTGCTTGTCATATCTGTTGCACAACTGGAGACTTCTAACTTGGATTTCCATAGAAGCAGGAATTGTGCACTGTATTTCTTACTGTATTCTAATAAATGTAGAGTTGAAAGATAATTATTTTTGGATTTTATTTGAATTTTATTTTGAAATTAATGGCAAGTAGTTTTTTATTATGAACTATATTTAGCTGTAACTAAACACAAATAGAACACTAAATATAATTTTAAGAATACTGACAATGAGGGCTGCCTGGGTGGCTCAGTCAATTTAGCGTCTAACTCTTTGTTTCAGCTCAGGTCATGGTCTCAGGATTGTAACCTGCACCAGGCTCCATGCTCAGCAGGACGTCTGCTTGAGATTCTTTCCCCTTTTACTCCTTCCCCCACTTGTGCCCTCTCTCTCTCTAAAATACATAAAAATAAATAAATAAAATCTTTAAAAGAAAGAATACTGACAATGATGGAGTACTTTGTAATGATCTAAAGTACTGGTTTTTAAATGAAATTGCTACATTTTAGTATTACTGCATAGACTTGCTTGAAAATAAACTGACATTTCCCTTAGATAAGAAAGCATATTTGGTGCTATTGCAAATGTTACACTGGCCTTTGGCAGAGCTAAGTGCTCACTCTTCTGGGCTCTTTCATAGTGTTTTTGGTATATATATTATGATACTGTATTATATCTTTCTGTTAAAGGTTTTTCTACCTTTTGGCAGAAACTGGGTCTTAGGTATCTTTGTTATGAGTGCTCCTGGCAAAGATACTGACCCACAGCAGGTAATGATTAAAATTTTTTGAATGCTTGAATGGAAGGATACTAACATTAGGGATAACCCAAATTATTGGGCCCTTCACTGGATCCTAGTCCCTCTTACTTACTCAAAACTATCTCTTGTGCAATGTTCGCTTTTTTCTCCTGGAGCATCAATTTTTCCCTTTCTACCAAATGGTTCCAATTAGCAAATAAACATGCTGTAATTTCTCCAATCTTCAAAAAAACAAAAACACCTCCTCCCTTCACCAGCAAACTACCACTCAACTAGCACCTCATTTCTCTGCTCTCCTTTGCAGAAAAACTCCTAGAATATAAAACTCATTTATGTTCTCATTCTCTAATTCCTCTCCCTTTTTTCTAGCTTTACTGAGGTCTGACTGACAAATAAGAATGTTATATATTAAGGCTTACAACATGATTTTTCAGGTGTGCAACATGATATTTTAATGTACATATACATTGTGAAGTGATGGCCACAATCCAGTTAACACATACTTCACCTCGCATGGTTACCATTTGTATGTGTGGGTATGTGTGGTAAGAACAATTGAGATCTACTCTTAAATTTCAAGTATAAAAATGGAAAACAGTATTGAGGTTCCTCAAAACAAAACAAAGCAAAATAAAACACAGAGCTACCATATGATTCCCCAACCCTAGTTTTGGGTATATATCCAAAGAAAATAAAATTAGTATCTCAAAGAGATATATGCACTCCCATATTCACTGTAACATTAGTCATAATAGCTAAGACATGGAAACAATCTAAGTGCCCATTAATGGATGAGTGGCTAAAGAAAATGTGGTATATGTATACAACAGAGTATTATTCAGCCACAAAAGATGGAAATCCTAAATTTGTGATAACATGGATGAATCTAAAGGACATCATGCTAAATGAAATAAGCCAGACATAGAAAGACATAGTGTAGCATCCCACTTTATGTGGAATCTCCTCCTTTCTCTTTCTTGGACCTTCTCTGATTAGGCTCTTGCCCCCAAAACAATACCAAAACCATTACTGTCAAGTTCACTAGCATCTTCATGTTGCTAAATCCAAAAGACAATTCTTAGAACCTTTGACTTTTTTGACCTATCCGTAGCATTTGATGCACAGGATTATTCCCTTCTTTGTAACATTTTCTTCATCTGACTCAGGACTCTGTCCTCCTCTGGTTTTCCTCTCCTCTTCTGCTAAATTCACATACACCCTTGAAAGCTAAGTGAAAATGTCATTTCTTCATGGATGCTCTCCTTGACCCCTTATTCTAGGCCGGGTTTCTCTGTATTTGTTCTCATTTTCTGTTGTAGTTTTTCTTCATAGCATGCCATTTATAGTCAAGTAAGTATTTATTAAATTAGTTGCTTGAATTCTGGCCCTCTTCTAGAATGTAAATTTCACAAGAGAAATTTCTCTGTTGTTTACTGTGGTATCTCCAGCACATAGCACATGGCCTTAAACACAGTAACTATTCAATACTTAGTGATTGATTACTTGTTAAGCAAGTAAACAGGGGTCCTTCCTCACACCCTGGACTGAAAACTGTCCAAGCTATGCCATTAATTTTTATTTTCATAGTTTCCTTCTCCTTCCTTCCTGTCAACTTTCCAGTCCCCTCCCCCTCATTTTTCCTTCCTTTTCCCTCCCTTCCAATGTAGTATGTCAACCTGACTGACTGCCTTCATTTCTAACAAATCAAGCCTTAGAGAGCGGTTTGGTAATGCATCAGAATAGGAGTCCAGGGGCACCTGGGTGGCTTAGTTGGTTGAGCATCTGACTTCAGCTCAGGTCATGATCTCGGGGTCCTGAGATTAAGCCCCATGTTGGGCTCCCTGCTTAGCAGGGAGTCTGCTCCTCCTCCTTGCCTGGCCCTCCCCCAACTCATGCATACGCTCTCCCTCTCAAATAAATAAATAAAATCTAAAAAAAAAAAAAACCACCACAAACCAACAAACTAGGGGTCCTGCCTCCTGATATGTGAAGACATCCCTGTATTAGGCTACCCATGATATCTGTTGAAATACTACTGAATTGCTGCCTTTTTCAATTGTATTTATCCCCCCTTTTTAATTCTTTTCTCAGACATGCTAAAATCATTAAATTTCAAGGTGATAAACAGCACCTGAGAAGCAATATTCTCTCTTACAGTTGAAAAAAAGACTGCAGAGAAATCTGACATGCCCTTTAATGCTCACAAAAAAAGCTTTCTCTAGAGTCTAAGGAGAAAAAATATATACATATACACATACATATACACATCTGTTCTGAATATCTTAACCAATATTTTCATGAAAATGAGTGTAGTAAGGAATGTTAAGCTACAAGCATGCCACATATACCCATCAAACTCCCCACATACCAGACAGAAAAATTATTTTCAGATGGTTGACTGCATTTCTAGGAAAACATCCCGAGGTAATTTAAGGTAGACAATAACACATTTAAAGAGGAATAACATGGAACTGAATGGAAAGTCAGTAATTTTTTAGAATAAAAGCAACATATCTGGATCTAATAAAATAAGTAAAAACAGGCACTTTGATCTTTAGGGCCATATTTTTTGAATTTCATTTTTGGATAAAAGAGCTTGGGAAAAAGTTGGGTTGTAAATGTTGCAATGTGATGATTATTTAAGTACTGGCTTTAAAACCTTGTAATAATCTAAATCAAATACAAATCTAATTACTATTAACTTGAAATATTTTCAGTTTCATTAATGGAGAACAAAAACAATTAAAATCTCATTTCAAAGAATAAACTACATCTTGTTTTTAAATTTTCCTATTGCTTTCTAAAAGTGATCTAGATTTTAAATGGGGAGCAATATAAAAGTTATTGAAGGAGAAAATTTTGAACTGTATCAAAAACTATATGGGACTTTTAACACTTGATTTCAAGGCTAATTATATTTTAAATAAGATTACCTTTTGTAACAATTCTACCAAGAGAACAACTGTGCAGTACACACTGGAGTCTGGAAAGACAGGTTTTCCTAAGTTGAAACGTTTGCCACTGTGCATAGAGTCACTTCTACATTAGAGGGGTGTGAGGACTAGGAAAGATTCAGATGGTTTAAATACTGTTTAAGTGGCAAAAGACTTCTGGGTCCTCCTCTGATGGCTCTGGTGGGTAAGAAAAAATGAGCTATGCTAAAATACCATTGCCCCATGCTGTGCTCAGCATTAATACAGTTGTGGACAAGAAAGATGACATGAGTATGGAAATGTTACTTGGTTAGAAACATCCAATTTTCAAGTTAACCACAAATTAAAGCCCTCTTTTATTTTATTTTTTTTGTAGTTTCAAGTTTTTGTTTAAATTCCAGTTAGTTAACATACAGTGTAATGTTAGTCACTCTATTTTACAAAAAAAAAATCTTAGTAAAGCAGTGTCTTGAAAATCTTATCAACATAAGGAAAAGAGTCCCCTTATCTCATGAAGAGTAAAAAAGACAATGATTAAGACCATCAATTGAAGACTCTCTTTTGAAATAAACAGAATGATATCTTGTAATAACTTTATAATTCCTTTCACATAATTTTCCGTTTGGGATTACATCAGTCAGTACAACTGGCAAGAAAGGGAGAGATGAAAAACTTAAGACACACCAAAGTTAATTCGTCAGGATTTCACCAGTAGTTAGTGTTGGAGTCAACCCACAAATACACTTCCAACTTCCTATCCCACTGCTCTCCTTGCTACATCACATTGCCTTGGTATGAATTCAAGACCAGTGCATTACACAAAAATCCAATTCTTTTATCTTCAAAAATAATTCAATGACATGTATGATGACTGCTTTTGTTTATGTGTCCTCCCACCCAGTATGCAACTCTTGCAAAAAATTCTTAAAAGCTATGTGAAGAACTAATGGAGGATTAGAACATAAACTGTGGATGTAGCTTTGTATTTGCTGTCCATCACCTTAACAAAGATGGAAAATACATTGCTTTGGCATGATGTGTCAACTTGTAAGCTGAGAGACTTACAAAAGAATGTTGGGTTTTCATATGTATACTTTTAAATGCTTCTGTATCGCCTTAATTATTTGCTCTAATGTCTCCAATCTTTAAGGTAATCAATGTACAGTTTTTAGTTATCTCTTATTGAACAAGATTCGACATAACACTTGACATTTTCTACCTCCTCCCCTCTCTCCCATCCAAAGGATCTATATCCTCTATGATTTCTGGCAAACTGTTTTGCAGTGATACCAGTAATTCTACAAGGAACCTGGAGTACAGAACACCATGCACTGATCTTTCCAGTTAGTATTTACTACTTGAGTTTGGACAAGTAATAATTTATTATTTGAGTTTGGACATAAAAGATTTACTCTAGAAAATGGCTTTTCTGCAAGATAAAACTGAAGGTGACATTCAATACACCGTTTGCTGGGGTACACTTTGACTTAAAAGTAGAGGCATTTCCAGGGGCACTTGGGTGACTCAATCAGTTAAACACCCACCAGGCTCTTGATTTCGGCTCCAGTCAAGATCTCAGGGTTGTGAGATTGAGCCTCATGTGAGGCTCTGTGTTGGGCGTGGAGCCTGCTTCAGATTCTCCATCCCCAATCCCAAAAAAGAATAGAGGTCTTTCCAAATCCTTACCTATTAAGTCAGATGTTTGTAACTTAAAACATAAAGGAATTTTTATCATTGGTCTTTAAGAGGAGCTACCAAAGTCTATTTTAGCATTGCCCAAAATGTATTCCATCAAACCTTCCATTGGGAGGTTAGTAAGTATTTTGTGACCAAAACAAAAAAAGATTCAATGTACAAATACATCAGGGAAACAATAAGCAATCCAAATTCAAGAAGACCTTCAAAGCCTTTAAGTATGCTTACACGCACTTATTAATTGCCAAGAAAGGGATAAAATACTCAGAGGTCTCCAGTCATATTTAACCAGAAAACTTCTTTGTTTTGCAAACATCCTCTTTCAGAACTAGAGATCTGAAGAACATATTTGGGGAAATGATAGATCCTTAATCCACACTGTGATGTGAAAGCTAACACTAACCACTCTTAAATTTTACCTAGCTACCATTTACTACAGTTTTTTTTTTTCCATAGGATAAAATGCGTTTTGATTTCAACTAGGGAATATGGGTCCCCTCCTGCTCCAGGGAATGTCACAATTGGATTTTCTATTGTAGAGTAGGATAGGTCATCCCAGACACTCACAACATTATATTACTTTTGCCCAGAGACTATGTTAATGGTGAGTAAATGTAAGTCTCTTCTTAGGGCAATAATTTGAGATTCTTTGAATTAAAAAAAAAAAAGGAATTGGCCCTGCATCATACAAGGGCTCTTTGATTTTCTAGTCATACGTATCTGCTTCGGTACTAAATCTGTCTGTAGTTGATTCTTCTTAAGTTAGCTAAGGGTTTCTCAAAAGCAGCATTCTTGACATTGTGGACTGGATCATTCTTTATTGCTGGGAGCTGTCCTGCTCTTTGTAGGATGTGGACTAGTATTATGGGCCTCTACCCACTACATGCCAGTAGCCTTTCCACCCGCAGTTATGACAACTACAAACAACCCCCCCCCCCACACACAAAATTACAAATGTACCCTGGAGGGCAATACTGACCCCAGCTGAGAACCCCTGAGTTAGGTAGGTTCTTTCTATTCTTGGCTTCCCATTTTGTCTTTAAGGGAAGCACTATTTCACCTAGTTCATATTTTTCTGTTGATGAATTCACTTTAAGAGTTACTTTTTTCCTCTGGCAGTTGCATCAGTTTTGTTCACTTGGTTTGCTGATCTTTCCATTCTACCCACATATTGGTACTCTGGAATTTAGAGGGGAGGGGGTGGGGGGATGGGTGAGCCTGGTGGTGGGTATTAAGGAGGACACATATTGCATGGAGCACTGGGTGTGGTGCATAAAAAATGACTCTTGGAACATTGAAAAAAAATAAAATAAAATTAAGATGATAAAGAAATAAATAAAAACTAAAAAAAAGAGTTCCTTTTTCTTCATCTTATTATTTTATTCATTATCTAGCACTTTAATTTGTTCAAGCTGATTGTTTTCTTGCCTGGTTTCATTTTTTGGGAGTCTCCAACTATTTTATTTATTTTATATATTATTTTTGCTCTCCTTTTCCTCCCTAGCAATTAAACTTTAAAAAGGTGTGGGGTCTGAACAGTTCTGAGTATTCTGATGCTGTGAGGTTTTATTTAGGCCTTTCTGTCCAGAGTATGAGCTACTGGTTTCCATAATGGAACTTAAAAGAAGATTTGGATCAGGGCAGTTTTTAGTATTATTACCTATTTGAATGTTCTTCCTTCTGCATTTCAAAACCAAACCAAAACAAACATACCGAATCTGTTCATATTTCTTTCAATTGTTATGATTTAAATGGCTGGTTAGTGGGTAGGGAAAGAGACCAAACAAAGGGAATATTTCCAGCCCTTTTGTCTTTTATTAAATCCCTCCACAGGGAGAGGATGGATTGTTAATTTGATCTATAGGCACTTGACAATCTTTGGAACATTTTCATTTATGAGCAGGAACAATTCATTATGCCATTTAGGCACTATTTTTGAGCACTTTCCATGCGGCAAGAACAGTACCAAGTACCAGACATACATTATCTCATTTAACCCTCATAAAAACACCACAAGTAATCCTGCCATCTCATTTTACAGATAAGGAAGCAAAAACATACTGATGTAAGGCTCAAGTTCAAGGTCAATCAGTTATTAAAGGCCAACCTGTGATACCAAGTTCTGATCTATCTGACCTCAAATTCATGCTCTGCTATTTCTATCGTAAAATTGCACAAATTAGGAAAGAGTACCTTTTCTCATTGATTACTCTGATACTTACATTAGGAACAGACACGTTTCCATTTCTCTCAAAACAATTGCTGAACTACTTTTCTATCCATTACATGGTCCCTTATCACCATCAGCTTAATGTTCAAAATTATTTTGTGAAGCTAATCAACATGCAGTCTTTATGAACTGTATTAAGTAAGTCCAAAGGAATAACAATTCCTGTGGGTATAGTATACATCTCATATTTCTACATTTTTGATTCACTAATTTCTATTTCTATGGTTAGTTCTTTGGAAGTGGTACATTTTACTTGAACAAAGACATTTTCTGTGGTTAGAATCCCAATTTCTTTTTTTCTAGCATAGGTGATGAGTGACAGCTGAACTTTAACCTGATTAGTTAGACAATTTATATTTAAAAAATCACAGGAAAGAGAGAAGGCTTATATTCAGAAATAAAGAAGTATGAATGTATTGTGTGCATGTAATCCTTTAAGAAAAGTTTTAAACAGTGCTATTAATTATAATTTAGCTGACTAAAAGGTAGAATGACATTGTAAGACAAAGACAATGTTGAAGTATGATAATAGACTCTGGAACCTATGGATCATTTCCTCTCCTCACACCAATAGAACAGTTCATAGTGTCACTGCCCATGGGTTCTTCACCATGCTGGTTTAAGTCATTTCAAGCCATTAACTATTCATGTGGATAAATGGCACATGGTAGTTTTCTCTTGTCCCAACTACTCGAGTGGAAAATGTTCAGTTATAATGTTATAGAAATTAATTTTCCTCAGTGCACAATGGGTAAAAATAACATTGATGAGGAACATTTCTAAAATAACAGCTCTGCACTCATTCCTGTGTTTTTTGTGAGGTCCTGGATTCTCAATAAATCAGAAAAGTCTAGACTCCTTCAAACCACTACTATTATGTGATATTATTGTAAAAAAATATGTGTTCTTCCTATTCTTATAAAATATGACCACTCCATAGCCACAAAGGGACTCAGTTAACTGTATCTACCTTTTAGACGGTTTCTATGCATAGAAATGTGGTATGATGGAAAGGCAAGGGCAAAGAGTCTGTGAACAGCAAAAAGGAAAGCTGATGGGGCACATTATCATTCTGAAAAGTTGCCAAGCAACTGATCTCATCAAATTCAAACCTTTACCTTTGAAGCATGAGCAGATGAGACCAAATAGTTTAAGGGATTTAATGTTGTTCTCTTTTCCCCCTCTTCTAATGTTTACATTAAAGTTACTTACTTAAAAACTGCACTGTTTATTCACCCCATCTAATTCTTCTAAGTTTAAAATGGTTGATACTACTATTATTATTTATGTATTGAGATCTTTAAGTTCTTTTGGTCCCCCCCAGGCTGTATTGAGGTATAAATAAAAATTGTTTATTTAACTTGTACAATGTGATGATTTGATATACAGAGAATTATGAAACGATGACTACAATCAATTTTAACACATCCATCACATCACAGAGTTATCTTTTTTTCTGTGAGGTAAGAATACTTAACATGTATTCTCTTAGCAGCACTGAAGTTTCTATGCAACAGTGGCAACCATGAGACTAAATATACTGGACACTTTCCAGGCAACTTACAATGCATTGTCATGAAATTCTCACAAAAAGTCTATGAGACAGGTATTATCATCTCTATTTAACAAAGGAGAAAATTGAGACCAACATCCCCAAGCTCACACTAGAGTAATTAGATAAAAGACAGGATTACCAAGTAGGGCTGATGCCACAGTGCTAGTAACCACTGATGTAGGCTGCTTCCCCCACTCCGTGTTTCCAGAAATTAGTCTCATCTATCTTTTTAAGAAAGTAGAACCCATTTTATGTTCTCGGATTTAAAAAGGACATAACACATTGTTGCTAATTTTACCCCTCAATTTAGCTACCTTTTCCCAAGGTCTGTCAGGGCCATGTCTATGTAAAAACATATTTACTCTAATGCCTATAAATATAAAACAACACATACGAGACCATACAGAATCAGACCTACTTCGGCTTGCTTGAAATCAAATGCTTGAATTTGGAAGGAAATTCAATTTCTGGAAATTATTTCTCTACAATTTAGCAAATTACTTTCATCACATTTAGCTAGCTAGTACCACTGGTAGAGTCCCAAATATGTATGGGTACTTAATCTCAGCTCTACTACTTACTAGTTGGGTAAGTTATTTAATCCATCAGTAAAATAAGGATTCTATTAGCACCTACTTCACTGGGTTGTGAAGATTAAATGGGTCAATGCCCTTGAAATGCTTAGCACAGTGCCTGGCATATATAAAAGCTCACAGGCATTACTGACTTATTTCTAGAAGGGCCATCTGTTGTCTATCAGTATTATACTTGTCTGATAGTTTAGGGTAAATAATAATTCTTTTAACTTACTCTTAGCAACAACTAGTGGGTCTATGATATAAAATGAGAAACTTGCCTAAAAAATATATATTTTAAAGTCCACAGTTAGGATATTTTCAGGTATTTTTCTTTACATGTGTTTCTTTGTCACTGTGTCCAAAAGCAGAGGTTCCCTAAATATTCTTGTTTTATATATCTAACTTTAAAATATGAATGTACTAAGGTAATATGACAAGTATATACACATTTAACCAAAAACATAAAAAGGACTGAATCATGTTTCTCCTTTGCTTTTCAAAATCCTATCTATACTCTTATAATCTTAACTCTAAACCTCTTGGAACAAACATGTAATCTGGGGAGTTAATAGGAGAGAATGGTGGCTAAGCTCCTATATAAGATAAGGGTATTTGTGACTAAGAAGTAAGTTGAGTACTGTAAGCCCAAATAACTTCTTCATTACATTTCAAGGCATCACACAAGGACTAACATGTTAAATTATTGTCATTTCCAGAAAATATGAAACATGAACATTTTTGTAATTTAGGTTTTATGTAATATACTTTAACAGAATTATATATTTTTTCTCTTTATTTATTTAGAGATTTATTTATTTGAGAGAGAGAAAGAGAGGGAGAGCGAGCAATCAAGAGTAGGGGGTGGGACAGAGGGAAAGGGAGAAACAGACTCCCCGCTGACCGTGAAGCCTGATGCAGGGCTTGATCCCAGGACCCTGAGATCATGACCTGCGCTGAAACCAACAGTCAGACGCTTAAATGCCTAATGCACCCACTCACCCCTATTATCATTATTTTCTAAATATAGGGAAATAATGTCACACTTGGGAGTCTATGAATGGGACTACTTTATAGATTAAATAAAGAAGTAATCGATAATTGCTTATCAAGTTTTGAAATAGTTTATATTGGGACCGTTAGGTTCTGGGATGAAAGATTTATACAAATCCTCAGATCTCTGACTGAGGTTTGAGAAATTATCAGATATTTGGTGGGGATAACTAAACCCTAGAAGATGACTACTTATTTAAAACTCAGCACAAATGCAACTTTTAGTTATGTGACTTCCCGGGAAGACTCTGGGGCTTCAGCTCCTGGGCTAGTGTACTACTTTGTTCACATATTCCTACTTACCTAAAGTTATTACAATGCATCTCTTTATTTGTTTCTTCCCTCTAGGTTATGACTGCCTTTCAGGGAAAATTTATGTTTTATTCACCTTTGAACCCCCAGTGACTGGATGATTTTATGTACACAACAAATATTTGCTGAATGAATTTAGAAATGAATTAATCTTTGGGAAAATTAAGGACTCAAATTCATGTGTGTGACAGGCAGAATTTATTACTTATGATCTGATTTTAAAAAGGTTTTAATACATTAAACTGCTAGAAAATCTTCACTGAAGCATCTGTAAGTATTTCCACTGATGGTTCAGATTATATTTCATGTTCAAAAGTTAAAAAAAAAAACCTTCCAGGATCAAAAGTAAAATAACTTTATTTTTAAAAAACCTCCTACCCCTTTTTTAAGCACACATACATATATATTTCTTTTTTTCTAAGTTGTTTATAAAAATCTATCATATTGGGGACCTGGATGGCACAGTGGATAAAGTGACTGACTATTGGTTTCAGCTTAGGTCATGATCTCAGGGTCAGGAGATTGAGCCCTGCCCTATGTCAGGCTCCCTGCTTGGAGCAGAGTCTGCTTAAGACTCTTTCTTCCTCTTCCTCTTCCCCTCCCCTCTGTGCTCTCTTTCCCTCTATCTAAAATAAATCAATCTTTACAAAATATATATCTATAGGATATCTTAATTTTCTAAAACTTAAACAGAATTTTGTTTTATTGGGAGAGAGAGGATTTGTGGAACATGATGACACTAGGTGATTTAAAACTGTAGTCTGAAGAGACTAACAAAGCCATTCAAGTGAGAATCAAGTAACAATTTTTTATAAAGCTATCAGCAATCAACTTCATTTGGTGACTAGAATTTTCCCTTAAACATTCTTATCTATTTCAAAATAAGTAGAAGAGAGTCAAAATAATTCTAAGAGATAAAAAAAACTGGAGGGGCGCCTGGGTGGCTCAGTGGGTTAAGCTGCTGCCTTCGGCTCAGGTCATGATCCCAGGTCCTGGGTTCAAGCCCCACATCGGGCTTTCTGCTCGGCAGGGAGCCTGCTTCCTCCTCTCTCTCTGCCTGCCTCTCTGCCTACTTGTGATTTCTCTCTGTCAAATAAATAAATAAATAAAATCTTAAAAAAAAAAAGACTTGATATACATTTTTGCCTATCCAATAACAGATAGTCAGTAAGTACTTGTGGAATGAATGAATAAAAATAAAGATCTTATGTGATAAAGCAAGGGTAGGGATAACAAAGATGGTATGCTTCTATGCTGCTCTGTACTGAAGAAGTTTACAATATAATAGGGGAGAAAAGTGAAGGCGCAAATACCTTCCAATTATGACAGTTTAAGAAAAGTACCCACAGAATAGTATAATTGAGGAGCTATGTTCAAAAAATCATTACTTATTATGATTTAAAAAAGCACATGGACAGAGAATAACATAAGGTAAGTATGGTTCCTATTGTTTAGGACCATTTGGGGCAAAACTTCTCATACATAATTATTACCAAAGAGCTGTAAGGAAATCAGGCACATGTAGTAAGTAAGGTAAATGATGACCAATCATTTGGAACCACAGGAGGGAGACATATGGCCATAGTGGACAAGTAAGGAGGGCAAGTGGAAAAAACCCCTAAAGACAACTATCCTTCTACTCAGCTCCAGCTGATCATCTGTACTAATCAGCAAGAATACTGTCTTACCCATTTTCTATGCTCCTCAGCATAGAGGAGCATAGTTTGAAATGATCAGTTTGAAAACTGGAAAAGGAGGAGCACAGAGTTTCAATTAAATCCTTTCACTCTTGCGGTAGGATAATAGCTTTACTACTTTAATTTTAGGCAACTTCATAGGCAAATCTTTCACATACAATGTATCAATTTAAAGTACACGTGACTGCATTACTTTCTTGGTCTCTTGGTCTTGGTCATGCACAGAAAAACAGAAGTCAAAGATGAAAAATCCTAGGGATGTGGTAACTCTAAGGTCATCTCTGACTTAAATACGGTGTGTGTTTCCTATTTAGAATCCACTTCTACTCAAATTTTCCAACTTCTTAAAAAAACACAAAAACTGTGGTGATATTTTTTCCCCAGAAAGTTTATCTAAAGATTTTTTTAATCCCTGAGGAATAAGGAGTCAATTTTATATAAGTCAAGTTAATAGGAGCATTCATCTTTTAAAAAAAGGAAAATTCAATTATTCCAATTTGGCGATATCTGACGTAACAAAAATTACATGTGATTCAAGGTGTCCTTAAGTCATTAATATGAGTTAAAACCCTACCTACTATTCTTACCTATCCTTGGAAAATTTTGAATAATTTTTAATATCACACTTCACACTGTTGAGATTCCACTTAGAAGCACATGACAGACACAGAACAATTATAAAATTCAAAAGCTATCAAGTAAATCAAGGAATTTCATAACCCAAAAGTGTATGAAAAGAAATAGAGGTTCTCATGTGAGACATGTTCTCCTGTCAATGTAAGAAAAGAACTCTTACCATAAGTCGGGGTGCTTTCTCGTCTTCCTTGACTACTTGATCTTCCTTTTTCATATTCATAGCAATATAAGACAGTATCTTCCTCAACAATATTAAACCTCTTTCTATATTCCTGATCCAGAAATGAATTTGGTGATTCAGATCCCTTATGCACTGGCTTGCCAACCATATGTCCTCTGAGGTCTTCACAAGGAAGGTTTCCTTTTTCATCCCTTAAGAAAAGTAAAGGAGAAGGATGTAGGAAAGTGTTAGGGTGGTAAAATGGGAGAGAGGGTCTAAAACAGTTTATAATATCCTTCTCATACAATATATCTTCTGATTTTTTTTAAACTTTCTTTGAGGCTTAAAGCGTAATTTTTAACTATCCCTATATTGTAGGAAAATAAATGCTGAAAATCAGAGAGGTTAAATAACTTGCCTAAAGGTCACACAGCTAATAAATGACAATGCTGGACATGAATCCTGGATCTTCTAACTCCCGCTCTAGTTCATTTTCACTGTGCTATGTCATACAAAGGAAATCATGTCAGCACATAAATTACTTTTGGTGCTCAAGATAGTAGGTATAAGTTTAACGATGCTACCAATATAGCTTTCTTGTGCCAGTTTAACTAATTGATGTACAGTAGTATTTTCACTGCTTAAAAACAAAGATGTGTTTAAGAACTACCACCTTTGTAAGGACATTTGCAGCCTTAAGAACCAAATTACCATTCTGTAAACTGGCATTTTAAGAATTTCAAACAGCTTGTTAGTAATTTAAAATCAACCGTATTGAACAGAATGACTTTCAATATTTAAAATCTATGTATCTTATTTAATATCAAAAACACACATTCATATAACTAATTCTAAATGGATAGTTCAAAATTTCATTGCAAATCAGCAACACTTCTTGTGGAGAGAACACAGAGAAACCTGACAAAATATGGAATTTAAGATGATGGCAAATTGATTTTCTATAGGATTCTAAAAAAGAAAAATCTAATCATTTATGGGATCCCTAAGATTGTTACTTACATACAATATTAATTTACACAGCCCAGGCAATTGGGCGCCTAATGAGTGGAATTTTGGTAGAAATACTCCACTTATGATGGGTTAAATTGAACCTTGTTTATTTTATGATGTGTTTCACTATGACTAGCTATGAAGTCTTTGTTAGAAAAGCCTGTCTCCTAGAACATGACTATGATTGTAAATGCAATGTTTCTTCCCTTGCAGATCATTAATTTTATTTCCTCCTAGTTCTTAACTGCTTCCAGTTCTACCCTCAGTGTCGTGAATGCTATCAAACCAGAGAAAAATTTAATTTTATGTTAAGTGCTAAGACTGAAATCTTATATCAACAGATTAGCTAAATTATAATGAGACAGATAAAAGGAACACAATTTTAATTGACATTATGTCTTATAAAATGGTGATGAGCTTATAAATCAATTCTAAACTATGAGTTACAGTTCAGCAAGAATATTATACTTCTATACTTCCGTACGAGGGTATACTATGCTTTTGTAGGTGTATGCAAATGTCTAGATTAGGTCTGTCCAAATGAAGAGAGCTACATTCCTAGTATTTGAAATATATTGAAAGTAGTAAATAATATTCTCAAGACTGATTGAATCAGCAAGCTGTCTCATGTATTTAACACCTCACAAGTTGAGACTGCCATTTACATTGTTATTCACTCTTATTTTTTTAAATTAAAAATATTGCCTATTGCTAAATTGCACTGGACAGCTAGTTCTCAGGCAACATGAAGAAAACAAATATAAAATCCAGACAGAATTTCATTTTCAGCAAGCTGAAAACTTTTCCTGAACACATTGCCTGGCGCTTTTTGTTACTGTTAGTCCTCTACCAAAAAGAAATTGACACTGTAATTCACTTTAAAACAGCCCTGACGAACTCATGGCACTGGAGTAAGGTTTTGCCTGTCTGGAAATGGGAAAATATTTCTATCAGGCCTGTGACATGAATGTTAATGCAGCTGAGATCAGAGGGTGACTCAGCCCTAGTTAATTCACCATGCTCTATTTATACGGACATCCCCATGGCAGAAAATTGCAAGGGCTGATATTACTTACTCTGTAATGATACAGTAAAGGAGGTCTCACCTCATACCAACAAGAAAGATTTATTAAACATGTCCATATGAAACGCATACAAATAAAGTTTAATGAAGAAATGTACAAACCAAACACAATCTTTGCAGTAGAATGAACCGATATATGTGTTCTGTGTATAAGTGTCTGAACAGTTGTGTGCATATCTCTTTATGTGTGCATGTGTGTATGTACTCACATCATGAGTCTCTGAATAACTCAACATATTAGTTGGTCCTGCTGTATAGATTTTTAAAAAAATTTCTTAGTGTTATGTACGTGATAAACCTACACTTTTACTCTGAAAAGGATTTAAGGAAATAGATGTAAAGTTAGAATACTGCTTTAGTGGATTTTCTTTATATTTTATGGTTCAGAGTAAAACTGACAGAAGTTAGTGCTTGAACTTCAGAGTTGTGCAAAGACCTACAAATTCTTGATTTTTGTCATGGAAAAAGAGATTTGGTTAATTATGTAAATGCTTAATGAAGCTACATATAGTCATAAGACATATAATAAAAAACTGACCAAATTTTACTCATTCCACGTATATGAGTGTCTTCTCTTTTAGAGAAAAGGCACTTTTTTTCCACCATATTTTCTTCTGGAATAAATGTGTTCAAAGAATTGTAAGCCCATGAAAAAGTTTCCACCTGACAACTAGCCCTACCATTTTTAAGGGTTTCTTTGGTTTTAAGGTGAGGGAGCTTTTATTATTTACAATCCAAATGAACACTAATATGCCTCCCCTACAGAAACAAATTTTTTTAATATAGAAAAAAAGAAACATTCAGATGAGTTAAATTAGGCAAGCCCCATTTAATATCAAAACAGCAAAATGGGAAAAAAGTGTCAAGGCTATATCTATGCCATAACTTCAAGTCAAACCTGAAAATGCAGATAATTTATATATACAAGGAACTCAGATGCATGGATTGTTCTGACTGTGCTATATCAAATGACTGTGTGCCTTGGATAATTAATAATTTAACTCAAAATATATCTAGAATATTTTCATATTCTGAAATAGTAATTACATTAAATAAAAAATATGTAGAATAATTAAAGTGATTATGAAGTTTACTGAAAAGTATGAAGCTTTCAAACAATACTGACAAGTATCAACATGTTGATACTTCAACTTCTAATATCTTTGATATTTTTAAATAGTATGTTCAAGCTTTTTATTGGCTTCCGCACATTGCCATAATCCTATCTCCACCATACTCAGAGGACAGAACTCAATCATTTTATTCTTTTGTCTCCTGAAGTATATTTTAAACAGTTTCTATCTAGGAAATACTTTCTTTATAATAAGTTCCTACCTACACAAGAGAAAAGGAAAGAAGATTAAAAAACTGCAGATATTTGATAAAAATAATCTTCTGATGTTTATCTGTACATGTAGCCCTTGGGGTAAGGTTTCTTAAATAATCATTTGCATTGAAATAAAAGTCTTTCCAATTAAAATGAAAACAAACTAAAGAGTCACTATTTGAAGCACACATTTTTATTGTTCCTCATGCAAGAGTATTCAAAGCCTGACACCATCTTAATAGAATTAAATGTCACTTGCGTTTGGCTAGGATATCAGATGGAGCTGTGCATCTGATTGTAACTTTAACGTAAGACTGTAAATTACATATTAGAAAGATTTGTGAAAAGCCAGCTTAGGAAATTATGTCTTCTCATAAACCATGTTCCCACAGCTACATTTAATTCTCAAAATTAAGAACTAAAATGTTTATAAAATGGACTACAGTTTTATTACTAGACAACAATACAGTATTTGCGGACACACTATGCTGTCATGTAACATTTAGATAGTAAAATGTCAGTACCCTCATATCTGAGAGAATTGAAACATTAGGTGTACCAAAGAATAACGAAAATTAATTAAAAAAGGAATTTCAGTTCTTTTATATACTGAAGAAATTTAATATGAAGTGTGGCTTGAAAATAAGAGACCTTAAATTACTGTTTTAGAATGACTGCAAACCTAATTTAAAAATGGAACCAAATTCTTTGTGATTGGTATTAATTATCCCCATTTAGTGCTGGCCCCTTTCCATAATTTTTATATTCCACAAGGCTGGATATCAGAATGCTTTGGACAGAATGCATTATGGCACAAAGTTGTAATCTTCCACACCTGCCAGGAATTTCAAATAGAATCTGGAAATGAAACAGAGATATAGCCTCAAGAAATCTAGAAAATAGGCTCTAAAGGCAACTCATTCTCTTGCAAATTCTTTCCACTTTCTGACAGAAACATTATTGAACTAATCAAGAAGAAACTGTAGATACAGAAATATTAGGGGGGATACTATACTCTCTCTTCTCATCATTTAGCCCCTCCCCCAAGAGCTCCCTCATCACACACATATAAGAAGGCATAGAAGTTACCTATAAACTTCTCTTTTAGAAAAAAAGTATAGAATGCTTCAAAGTAACTTGAGATTTTCTGGGTCTTCTTAGCCAAGAACCCTCACTTATTCCTTACTTATTAAAAGAATCCCAATTGTTATTTATTGTTACTTTCCTACTCTTTCCTATTATATGAGAAAATGTTTACAAGATACTTAATGCATAGCGTTTAATACAGATTAGTTATTGTTACTACTACTACTATTATTATTTTTAAAGGTTTTATTATTTATTTGACAGAGAGAAAGGGCACACAAGTAGGGTAAGCAACAGGCAGAGGGAGAGGGAGAAGAAGGCTCCCTGCCACTTAACCACTTAACCGACTGAGCCACCCAGGCGCCCATTACTACTATTATTAAGCAAAGTGCATTCTCTACAATGCAATAGTTTTCCGGAATATGCTTAGAGTTCCTATCTAAGAAAACATTCAAGGTGCTCCTTGAGAATTTACTTCACAGTTTACATAGTTAGGCTAGTCTTTGGATAGAAGCTGCCCAGAACAATGGGATGGCTGGTTTCGTACCTGGGAATATATGGTTCTGCAGGAGGAGGGGGGATGTAGAGATCCTGGAGAGCAGAACTGTCTCTTTTGGTTGGTGTACTGATGGTGCTGGAAGGCGTGGCAACGCTGCTTGTGGGACTTCTAGGTATAAGAGGCTGGTTAAAATGAAAAAGAAAATACATACGCACACAAACAACACACAAAACAACAACAACAACGACACATAGTTATCATTTTAAAATTATCTATTTCTGCAAAGTTTTTGAACTTGGCTGAAATCAAGAAGCAGGTTATTTAGCACACAGATACTCTTTTCAATCTCCAAAACCAAATAATTTATTACTTTAGAGGTTCCCACTTAGTTCTCAACTCACCTTACTCTATGGCATAACCATGTAAAAACTATTTATAAGGTAAAAGCACCATGCAGTGTTTCATAATGGTAAGATTTATTTCACAGTCAGAAACTTATTTAAATTAAATTTGCTTTGTTGGAATCCCACCTTTGAAGGGAAGATAATAAAGAGTAACTTTCAAAAGAATTAGTTCACTCACATCCTGACTGATACACAAGAAAGATATTTCTTATCTTTTCCCCCAAAAGATATACCATACTCCTAAGTTAGCAGAATGTCACAGATTCTCAGAAAAGTTTACAAGAATGGAGGATAAAAGGCCAATATGAGAGAATACTTTCTTTTTTCATAAAGATAAACACAACTAACTGTCTTCTCAAGGTCATTTTATGGTACATCTTCAAAAGTATGGTGATTAATGTAACACAATCATTCCACCTTTCATAGGCACACACATTTAGCATTGGTTTAAAATAAAGTTTAGATACACCTCTATAGATCACATTTTCATGCCTATTTAAGTATGAAATGCTTTTTTAAAAATTAAAAAAGCATATATACTGAATAAAGCGATACACCAGGATGCATTAACTTAAGAGCTCTCCCAATTCTAAGCTTCAAAGCATTTGGAATGATCTTTTGCTTTGAAAAATTATCCTAAAGTGAGACTAAAATTCACAAATGTTCATGTTTATCTTACAGATCTTATGGATTAGCTATGTATACAATAACATATTAAAAATAAGGATTTTGGTGCAATTGCAAACACAAAAGTAATGATCACAAAATGAACTGTAACTTCACATGATAAGATGTTGCCATTTTAGCCAATATGAAAACACTTTTAGCCAATCTATATAGACCCACAGTTCTATTACTTTAACATGTATTGCTGGACCAAAAAAAATGGCATATTACAGCTATTTTATATTGTGACAATGCTTTTTTACAGATAAACAAAATATTCAAAAAACCAAGCATAAATACAATGCACAATGTAGGCCACTACATTGTGTGGTAGACTACATAGTTTATGACTAAATTCATGGGTTTTGACCTTCCTTATTACACAGCTCACCTTAATAGCTTGAAATCACACATCCTGCCAAAATGACGGCTAAATTTTAATCTATGTGAAATAGAAATTAAAGAAAGAGAGAGAGAAGGGGAAAAATGATAATTTATTTTGGGACTCTACAATATTCTATCTCATACGATGTAAAAGAAGTCAGAAACTTTACATGTTAAGAAATTTTGAAGTATTATGAGTGTGCAGTAGACTTTTGTTTAACTATGCTGATTTTGAAAGAGTGTCAGTTAAATTATGTGTCTTTTAGTAACAAAAGTCTTGGCGATGGGAAATCATGAGATTATGTAGGTAATCAAGAGCCATCTGTATGGATGAACACCATGAAGTCTGAGGAAATGAAGCGTATTGTTTCTAGTGATGTGTTACATGCCTCTACAACACATCTCTGAATGATAGGTTCTTTAGATCAAGTCTTTAGACATACTATATATAATCACTGTGATGTGACTGTATAACTGTTTTCCTCTTTGTTAGGACATCTTGGTACTAGATACAGATGACATAAAAATAAGTAATTTTCATCATTATTGAAATATTAAAAAAATCCATTATGCAGTACATTACTTTCCAAAACTTTGTAACTTACAGTGTGGGAGAAAAACTTATATTCAGTATGCTTTTTAAATGCTCCAGTATCTCTTATTTTAAATTATTCTAATACTGCATGTGAACTAAAGAACAAGTTCTAAAAAAAATAAGCAATTAAAAATAATCTAACAAATTTTTATTTTCTTTCTTTTGTTTTAGGGTCACTCTTTCTATTCTGAAGACTTCTCTCCTTTTATTTTACCACTTATAGAAGTAAAGATAATCTTTTTTGGTTAGTGCCCACCTCTTCCTTTCCTAAACCAAAAGGAAGAAAGGAGGGATGGAAGGAAAAAAGAGAAACAATAGTCAGTGCTTACAAGTATATTTTAAATAGCCATGAAGTGTGAGGTAAGGACCAACAGAATTTTTATTCTGCCTGGACCATTACTAGCACCCTACATGGATTATTACTAGGATTCCTTAAGGTGGATGTGTCTTTCCACTTCTAGTAAGCTTAAATATTAGCCATGTCGGCTT
>NW_019154107.1:3329739-3434748 GCF_002288905.1 Enhydra lutris kenyoni | reverse complement strand
AATAAGTTGGTTTTTTTCAGTTTCTACAAAGCTTAAATATTAGCCATGTCGGCTTTCTTCAAATTGCTATTTCCTCTAGGTTTCTATTTTCAGAAAGAAGTTGCTATTAATGTTAGCATGATGTGCTAAATTAATAAATACGTAGATGAAAAAGACTCTTAAATATGTTTAAATGAATAACAGGTTTGACTGTGCCAGCTGGTTCAATGAATTGAAGTGACTGAAAAAAACCAACTTATTCTTTTGAGAAAACAGAAATTAGTCAACCCTATTGCTTAACACAACTGGCTAGTTATTGTATTAACTGATAAATCACAGGAAACATTTCATCTGCATGCAGATATCATCTGGCTAATCAGTATGCTTTGTACCAAATAAAACGCACAGTAAATATTAAATATATTCATTATACTTTGTCTACTAATTGTATTACTTTTGTTAAGCTAATCCACACTAAAAAGTAACCATTCTTCTTGAGAATCCTATTTAAAAAATTATACATTAAGCAATGAAAAAATAAAATATGGTAAAATAGAAACTTCATGGGAAAATAGAAATAGCTGCTTAACTCCAAAAGAAGTTTTTGTGATAATTTAAAATTATAATCTTTTAAAAATTTTTCTACCTTTGAACAAGAACTGAATACAAAATTAAAAAGAATGAAAAAGGCGTTAAAGAACATTAGAAAGATAGGCAAAATTTGACTAAATCAAGCACAGAATAAATGATATTATTAGCCGAAATAACCAGCAAAAAATTCTTAGTTGTAACAAGTGGCATTAAAATTACAAACACCACCAATAACCATTTAAGTGTGTGAAAATACACAAAGTGACATATACAGCTTCTCTCGAATCAAAAAAGGAATTCTCTCAGCATCCAATTCACATTTTAATAGGCATATTTCTTAGTTTCAGAAAAATGTCTAAATAAGTTAGCATAATAATGCAGAAAGATAGCTTCTCCTATCTTGGCAACATTTACTTTCCATCATCTGTTCATAACATAGAAAGTAGTTACTACAGCACTATGAAGAATTCCCAATTTAAAGAAAAATGTAGAAATAAGGGTAATACTTTTTAATTTTCTTCTTGCCACCTTGATACTTTCTCTTATATCCGCAAGATATGGAAAGAGAATTAAGAATTATCATTTAAATACAAGGTTATTTTAAGACTGCATCTTGTTACTCAAATAAACATGAAGCTTCCGTGTAACTTGCTACAGTATGCAATCAAGTACGATATGGATCCATTTTGGATTCTATGTGAACAGGGTTATTTTCTGGAAGGACCTTATCATAACATTTGGTTTTCATATGTAAATGGTCCTACTGACATAAAGCTCTGCTAAAACAACTCTGATAGATTTCTCAGGCACTGGAATGCATCTCTGAAAATATCCAGATTCTAAATAAAATGATCATATGCATCTCTTCAAATATACATTGGTAACCTTAGGTCAGTTAATGATAACTTACTACAGTCAATAGGACTATTACTAGAAACCTACTAGGTTAAACATACACATACATTTTTTCCATATTGTCAGTTTGAGCTACATAAATACTTTCGAATTGTATCCTACAATATGGTACTACACAAATCTTCCTCTGAAAATCATGTGTGATTACTTCAGTAATATAAACTCCTACTCCTTCAGTTTAAACAGCATTGGAAGATTGTTATTGTTATAAAATAAGATTTTCAGCGTTTGTAAGGAATTGCTGAAATCTCACTTTAAATCCTCTGATGGCTCAGGTCTTTTCCTTATGTTCCCACTTCTAACGTTTTTAAGGTAACTGAGCACATCTGGAAGGTATACCTCTGAAGCCTCTGTGGTCTTAAAGATTATGAGAAAAGAGCTTCCATACTTAAGAAACTACATTTGACATTGAGGTTTTATTTGAAACATTTTACATTTTAAGAACTCTTGGCAAGCTTATCTTAAATTTAGTTGTCGCTCTGTCTGGTAAGTGACCTGGCTTTCATAGAGCTATAGAAAGTCTTGAATGACACCAGTGACAAAAAGACAACCCCAAAATTAAAGATTAAAACAGTGTGTTATACATTATGTAGTTCTAAAATTCACGAATGCAAAGATCACAAAGAGCTTGCTTTGCCTTACAGGGGGAAAACACCCACTGAAATACTTATGATTACATAAAGTATAAAACCTGGCCATTTATTTTAGTCGCTCTGGGGAATAAGCACAGACTCGGATGGATCACAATACCCCATTATTCTAGCATAGAACACCAAGTCCTTACTCAGTTCAAACACATTTTTATTATAATTCCCAACACAAGTACCAGAATGTTGTTTTATGTTAGCAACTCTGTTCTTAATCATCTAAATAAATGCTCCAGAGGAATTGTATGCTGGATTTTGGGAGGCAAGACATTGTATACAATTTGTAAGTTTCTTGACCATATCAAGAATGTTAGATCTAATCTGGAAAATTATTGGGCATACTTTTCCCTGGGAAAGCTTTTCTTGAGTATTAAATTATTTGAAAAGAACCTAGGCAAAGGAAATCATGTATTCAAAATTCTCCCACTCTCAATGTTTGCACAGCTTTTTCTAGAATCTAAATTCATACACACAAAAGACTTGAGTCTTCTTTTATAAGCATGTAATCTTTCCTTTCCTGTTAGACCACCAAGAAAAGAAACATTGTTTTTCTGACCATTAATTTGATCAGGAAACCATATCTGTATAGGTTTTAAAATACAGATATATGTGCATAAAAATATGTAGTTACATGATACACAAGAAATATAGATCAGAGTCACACTACAAAATGGCTTTATCCACTGAGTCATCAAATTTTGCACACTGTACTAAAACGAGCATATTTATTCTTGTGTTGTCCGGTCTTACTGGCATAGTTAGGACTCCAACATTAAAACTGGACTTCCATTTTTTTCAAGTTACAGTAAACATTTTTTAGAATATTAATTAAAGAATGAGAAACTAAAGAATAAAGAAACTGAAAAATAATTTTTGCATTTTAGGTGATTATCTGTAGTCAGTGTAACATTTGAAAGCATTTGGCTGAAAAACACAATTGTGATTTGGATACTTTAATTAATCTGCTTAAACACTGCTGAACAAAAATTTGATGTGACAACTGCTTGCAGCTATTTACTAATTTGAGCATGTAAAACATATAATTGTTTCTGCCTTTCAGTCAGCACAATTACATTTTTAGTTAAGATTTCCTTTCTTCTCTAGTGTCATACTTAATATTGGTTATCTTCCTCTTCAAAACATGCTTTTAAAATAAAACTCTCAGAAATATAACTTTTGTTAGTAATGGTTTTTTTGGTCACCCTAATCCATAACTTCGATATTAACAAATTTTATTATTTCTTACGTTTTGGTTTTCACAGAATACTTTAACCATTCACATTTGTGTGTA
Organism: Enhydra lutris kenyoni; assembly: GCF_002288905.1. Taxonomy (NCBI): domain Eukaryota; kingdom Metazoa; phylum Chordata; class Mammalia; order Carnivora; family Mustelidae; genus Enhydra; species Enhydra lutris. The sequence goes on along the minus strand of NW_019154107.1, from coordinate 3,431,325 downwards.
TTTGAAATGTGATGTAACCAGTTAGTGTTCTGTTGTTATACCAGTTGACAGACAAAATCGACTGTTAGGACTATTTGCTTTCCATTTCTTTTTCTGCTCAAAGTGAAATATCCTGTAAAAATGGCATCAAGATAATGCTAAGCAATAAGATTTTAAATGAAAAGCACAAAACCACACAAGAAACTCTCACACAGATATAAGAAATTTATGGATTAGAATGCAGTTTAGGAACATAATTCTAATGATACAGCTTGATGTTATTTCATATAAGAATGTGTTTAATGAAACCTATATCAGTATGTTGAATTCCAACATTGACTATAGTGATGATTTGAGAGGCATTCTCACAAAAAAGCTGGGTTCTTTGATGTTTTTAAAAAATTGCTGATTCCCAGTGATGATTTCAACCAAGATTCTTGCTAGTGTCCAGCTAATTGTCCCATGCATCTCTTCTAAGAAGAAAAATGACACCACCCACGCATGCTTGTGACCTACTCACACTAACTTAAAGCCACAAACACCAAAAATACACCTTGAAGTTTGTCCAGAATTCCCTGGGATTTTCTTCATTAAGTTGGAAGAACTTGATCATAAGCAATCACTAAGGTCACCAAAATCCAGGGCATTAGTAGAAATGCTACTAAGAACATGTTTTTAAAAACAGTTCTTGGAAAGCAGGAAATCCCTGGTTTGCTCACACAGAACAAAAGATTCTATCTCATGTAAAACAACTCTACTATTTATAAAAATGGTGCAGATGACAACAGAATTCAACTCCAGATAAAATCTTGTTTGTAATATTTGACTAAGGTATCTCTAAGTCTTTTAGTTCTATTGCAAAATGTTTGAGAAACCAGAAATTTAAAAAAAGAACTGCCGGATTTCATGAAATGTACTAATGAAATTGCTCTGTGAGCATGAAGCTGAATTGTATGCTTTTGTTTATTTGGCTATGATTTCATGAATGATTTTCACAAGAAAATCCAAATCCAAATTTATTATTGCAGTTGATTAATAATAGAAGTTACTACCCTTACAAATATTTTGAGAAATAAAACTTCTTTCATGAAAATGTGGTATTCTTTCACAGTCTTCTACCTTAGGGTAGACAAGGTTAAATTTTTTTGTGTAGGTACAAATTATTTCCTTGTAAGTTTAAAAAAATAATTATTCCTCATGTTAGAATAAAGTTTTTCTTTTTTTAAGATGTGTGTATTAGTGTCTGGCTTCCACAATACACAAACCTGGCCATATTTTATTTGAAAATGTTAGTAGGTAAATTAAGCCTGGTGGAGAAGAAGAAGTTGAAATAGACATATTGAATTAAATAAATGCCATAAATTATTTCTTTTTGTAACCTCTATCTAAATTGTTCTTAGTAGACTGTTTGGAAAAAAATATAACCTAAGGTCCAATTCTCCAGGTGCGAACACTGAAGATTTATATTTAACCGAGTTAATGGACATTTTAGCTCTAATGTGTTTGTACACATACCAGAAGCATGAATACAGTAAGACTGGTACTTCAGTCTGCATAGAGGATTATTCCTGCATTAAGCATTGCATTTTACATCTGAGGTCCTTTTTTAGACACTAGGAAAAATGTGTGGCCTCTGGCAAAGTCACAAAGGAATCCAAAACTGCCTGCAAGACCTTATCTCATTATTTCTTTTACTTCCCACCCCCGCCTGGGAGGCAGTCTACCTTTAATCTACAGATTCTGGTACCATCAGGTTTTGTTCATCTTTGGTTAATTTACACTCTATAAAAATTCTGACCAGAGTTCCCATTACGCTTTTGGTGTCTCTGTATTTTGGAGTAGCCCAAAGCTGCAAAGTCAAGAAACAACTGTGTCATGGTACGATTTCAGGTCTTCAAAATTTCAGGGATATTTGGTGATGGTAGTATATAGTAGGTTGGAGAACTTATCCATTGCTCTTGTCACCAAGAGCTTGTTTTACCACCATTAGGAAGTATTTAATTAAAACTAATACTCTTCCTTCTGCTCTGTAAAAAGTCAGCCACTGAGGCAGTTTTTAAAGAAGTTCAAAGCAAGTTCCCCACCCTCCCAACAGTACTGTTTATCTATAGGGAGTCGAGCTTGGACAATACATTTCAGTGGAACTAAATTCAGTTGAAGTAACAAATCTACAGAATTGTTGATACATATAAGCACTTATGGAAATGCTGATTTTCTTTTTTCTGATTGCAGCAATCTGAAAAAGTAAATTTATAAATATATCCAGAGTAACGGTATAGGCAATGAGGAATAAATATAATCAGTGATCCGGTGAGGCATATTTCTTGGAAGTTAGCAATGGACCTAGAACTAGTATCCTAATAGCGTATTGTAATTATAATTAAACCATGATGTGAAATAATTTTAAAAAATCAAAGTCTTTGTTCTCCAGCTTTGAATATATACACCAAATGTGTGGCAAAAAAGAAATGTTGGTCTTTCAATTATTTCAGCATTTTATGTAAAAGTGATTAACTGGAGAGCATCATTAACTTCATCTCCAGTTTGTGCTTGTGGAAAAGAATCTAAAAAAGGGACCAAATTATCAATTTATTTCCTAGAGATATTTCCTCAAGCACAGTTCACGGACCAGTATGAAAATAGTGTCTTTTTGGTGTTTGAGGTGAAATAGAAGGGATTAGAGAGAAGTTGTTAAACTTAACTACACATATATAGAGAAAAACCCTAATGGCTATAATTGTGGGACTCTTCTTCAATGTTTGCACCTCTCAGGATCTTTGAGGAAGACATGTCAATAGGAAAACTACAGAGTGGAACAACAAAGCAACTTATAATACAGCAAGAAAATAAAATGATGTGATGGGAAAGTCTGATCTGCTAATTTATGATTTAATGAGTTAAGAAACATTGAATTCTAAAATTTAATGACATTAAAAATATTTGATAATAGACATATACTGCAATTCAAATGTTTTTGGACATATTCATACAGTTTACATATATTCATTTGAAAAATGAAAGATTAACATTAAAAATTTAAAGACCTTAATGTTAGAACATTTTATATGTTTTTATGTTATTTAAATATAATGCAACTTTGAGGTCAATAAGTAGTAAAGTTTTAAACAATGAAAAATCATTATAATCCATAAGGGCATTTATGTGTAATGGAGAATTTAAGATTTTAGGGGGAAAAACATCTGAGAATGGTATAAGGTGTTAATATAGAAGTAACAATTTTTATAGCAGTGACAACAATGGCACTCACATATATTGCTTTTCTTTTTTATCTGAACAAAGGGCAATGTTCTAGTTCAGTGAGCAATTGCAATTTTAAAAAAATTACACTTCTAAGAAAGGTAATAGTCTCCTATTTTAAAAATGCAGGTTTTGGGAAAGACAAAAACTTCTTTTATGATGCGTTTGAAGATTACATTGACCAAAATGGAAAGAAATGTATTACTTCCTTGTCATTCATTAATCAGAATCATATTCTTATTACTTCCGAGATAACTATGCTTCTTAATGAATATAATTTATCAACATCCATAGAGTAATTTTTTGGAGTGGTTTCATGCTGAAGAAAAATGCAGAAATTCTAATGCAATAATTTCCCTATTTTGCTACCCGACAGGGTGGAAAAGAAAAAATGATCAGTCAGAGGGAATGCAGTAGGTATATTTTAATTACTACATAAAACTTTCTTTACCTACTGTTTATAAATAACAATCTTATGAACTGATTTAAAAGAAACTGTCATCCAGTTTCTCCAAGTATGAGAGTGTAACTTTTAAATAGAAGATTACATCTCAAAATGAAACCTCTCATTTTCATCTCTATCCATATTTTGGCTTGAAATTGCTTATGTTTTTTTGTAATTATGCTTTAAATGTTTACAAATTAAGGCAGAGTTCTTTATCATTTGGGTTTTAGTTATAGTAACTTACAGATTTCATCACAATTAAGCCTATTAGGATAAGCTGTGAAGAGATAATTTCACAAACCAATTTTCAAAAGCATACAAGATTAATCCATATGCTGCTGAGATGAGGCACAATAAAGAAGCATTACTGAGATAATCTATGGCTAAAATGATGGTGTATGACTTATGATTAAGCTTCATTACCTGCAGAGCAAGGGGCTTCCATCTCATATTTTTCAGTAAAGCTGGTGCTGAGGTAAGCATGCTCTGAGGTCGCTTTTTCAAAGTTAAGATAACACCACTCGGGTCCTCTCGTAGTGCATTCACCAAATTTTTCAACTGCCACCCCACCTGGTAACCAGCAAAATCATTACAATAAAATTGAGGTACAGTATTCAAAGATTTAATGTTCTCCCCCTTTAATAAGATTAGTTTAAAAAAAAGAAAATCACATAATTGGTGTACCATCCTATCAATTTTCAGGAGATAAATACTCAAAAAAGAAATTTTATCTCTGAATTGATTAACCATGTTATTGCATTAGAGTCCATATTATTATGAGATAACATAATGGACATTTACCATGTCAAAGCAGAGACTAAAACTGTATCCTGCCAATGGAGTAATTTAGAGTTTAAAGAAATTATGTCATCATTAATGCTGTGCAAGGCCTAGATCCGAGCTCTGTTCACAAGTACAATTCGAAAATCCACATTCTTGAAAACAAGGATTTTGCAATGTCCTGAGCTTGCAACCTATACCACATGCTTTCTCATCACCATCTTTTAGAGATATGTGGTATAAGTCTCTCTAAATTAGACTGACTTTAAACTACTGATAGCTGGTACTGACAAATCAAGGCAACATTCTGATGCATAGAAGATAGCATCAATAAAATTAACCTTTTACCACGCTATAAGAATAGAAGAAAAACGACAATGTAACACTACTCCCTGCAGAAGCTATTGGAAATGTGTCCCAAACGACCCTATGAACTTAAAATATAATGTGCTGAATTTAATGAAGCCATTCTGTTTGAGTATCACCTCAAAACATATTGTATAATTAAATCCAAGTACTTAATAAATGTCCTGAAACCTGACTTAACTGATTTCCATGTTAAATCACTTCACTCATCATCCTTTTAAGATTTTAAACATAGAATAATTTGTTAGTTTGCTTGAAGATGGACTAGTTATGCAGTTAATCAGGTAACTGAAATCCTCTATGCTTTGAAGCACATTAAAAATAGATATTGCTCTAAGACTTAAAACACACACACACACACACACACACACACACTTCACACTTAAAAAAGAGAAGAACCTTTACTCTAATGGATTAGAATTTTCCAGGATGTCATACAAATACATTGGATCAAAATTTATCCTGGATTACAAGCAGGATTTGACAAGTGGTCTGAACAGTAATCTAGTTTCTTCCTAGGCACCCAAGTGCAAGGGAATGGGTACTCTTGTCTGTTATTCGCCACGTTTTTGCCTGGAAGATAATGATCAAGCTGAAAAGAATAAGCACTTCCACCGAAAGAATCACAGATCCTGAGACTACGATGAAGCGGTGCTCTGGACTACAGCCACTGTGGGATAATGGGATACAGTGGTTTACATAATGCATGAGCATTCATTTAAATCCCAACCGCTACTGCAGCTGAAAGGAGTGATGGTGAAGAGAAAAAAAGTCAGGACAGAAAAGAAGTGACAGGGTACAATGCTTAAAAACTCAGGGAGGGGTCCCAGATATGAATCAAAACGATCATTGTGATACTTGCCTAACACAAATAAGAGGCTGCCAGTTTTTTTTTAAAATCACATTAATGCAGAGAACTCAAATGTCTCCCATTACATATCGGTGAGGATTATTATGTGCCCAGAGGTGTACTACATTGAGTTTGAATCCTCTGATAGCTAAGAAGTATCTCTGCAGTCATTTCTATAAGCCAAGAGTCAAAGCAAAATGAATTCAAATCCAAGTGTTCATTTTTCTTGCCAAAAAAATAAGTGAGCAGATTTTTGAGTTCAAAGTTTAGAGGAGAAAACGTGCTGTTTATATGAAGAGTTTATGAACAACTTATTAATGATAACCACATTTTCTCATTAATTTTATTTATTCAAATAATTACTAACGATACTAAAACAGTCAACATGATGGTCATCTTTTTCTTTTAGCATATGTATTCTCAGCAATTACACATTTCTATCCATCAATTTCTTTCCATTTTTTTCTGTTATGATCATTGTGACTAGTTGAGAATTTCTAAGGCTAGATGGTGTTTTCCTGTATGATGTTCCTTGCAATTTGATTCAACTTGTTCTTTCACACTTTATGCTCTTTTTGAATATACAATCCCCCGAAATAGATCTGTTTTTCCATGAAAAGGTAGAATTGTTTTTTGATGAGAAAGCAGCAATTTGGTTAGATTTTAATTTTATAGCTGAATGTTATTACATGGCAGAAAAGTATATACTTTCACTATTTCTTTCAGTTTTCTTTTTTTTTTCAAGTTTTTATTTAAGTTCCGATTAGTTACCATACAGTGTAATATTAGTTTCAGGTGTAGAATTTAGTGCCCCAATACTTAAATTCAACACAAGTTTTACTATTTATCAATCAGTCTTCCCCCTCTGACTGACATAGAATCAGGAATATTTTAAACAAAGGTAAGCAAATATCCATGAAGACCCATATAAAGTATGTACCTTTGATTCCCCAATTCTACTTCCACTCCCATAAGGAAATGATTTGGATAAAAGCAGAGATGAATGTGCAACACATGTGCCACAGTACTGTTTAAACCAACCCCGAACTGTACATTATGTAAATGCCCATTAGTAAGGGATATAAAAATTGTTGTGTAGAAAAAAAGGAAGTTCCAAAATAGCAAATGTAACTCAACTCTACCTTTGTAAAAAAAAATTATATAAATATAGAAAACATAGAGACACAAAACATCATGAGCAGTGGTTGTGTTAAAGGGGAATAAGGTCGAGGTGAACAATGAGAGACTATGGACTCTGAAGAACAATCTGAAGGGTTTGAAGAGGTCGGGGGGTGGGAGGTTGGGGGAACCAGGTGGTGGGTATTAGAGAGGGCACGGATTGCATGGAGCACTGGGTGTGGTACAAAAAACAATGAATACTGTTATGCTGAAAATAAATAAAAAAATGTTTTTTAAAAAAAGGGGAATAAGGTCTACAGTCTATATTTTCCTCTTTATACTTCTATTTGCTGAACTTTTAGTGATAAACACATTATTCTTGTAAACAACAAAATGAACAAAATAAATGGACTTAGTCCATGAATAGTAATATTCCATTTAGAAAATCATGAATTTTATGAATTACTTAATGAGGACTGTTTATTATATAGGGACAATTTCCACAGAAAAGTATAGAACCAGAAAGACAACAATATTTAAAACAGTAAAAGTTAGTGATGGGGGGACCACATCTTCTCTGCTAATTATACTTTCAGGGGATTAGCAAAAAAAAAAAAATATTGCCCAGCTGTGTTTATAAGAACTGTATTATCTGTTGATTTTTGGTTCAGTGAATGATTTCAGTAGATAATTAACTGTTAAATCAGGTTCACATATTAATTACTGAATGAGAATGAAGGTGGCTGAGCAATTCACAGCCTATGTGTGACATTTTTCTCAATAACAGATGTAGGTTTTAGCTGTACCAGTCCCACCCAGGGCTTCTACACTCCTAAACAGCAACCGGACCTCAAGTCTCTCATTCAAATAGTCCTTTTCCTAGGAGCTATCTCAAACTCTCAATTTGGTTCATTTCTTCATTAGCTTCTATGTTGTCTACTATATATAATTTGTAACAATTGTAACCATTTATTGGGTTGTACCATGTTCTGTTCAAGGGCAAATATGACATGGTATTAAAGCTCTGGGAAAAATGATTCCCAGCTTTGGTTCTGTGATATCCTAACACATTTTCAGCCATATAATAAGGCATAGTGAATTCTTGAAATTAATTTATTTTTCTTTTAACTGCTATTGAGATACTTATGGTTGAAGATTATAGGGGGGCATGGGTAGTTGGTATGATATAAAGAGGCAATATATGAGTTAGAACTTCATGTGAAAATAAGCAAAATAATCATTTTCCAAGATTACCTCTCCACTTTCCCCTTTCTTTCTGGCTATAGTTTTAAAATATTGTGTGACAGACCCGAATTAGAAACCATGTAATGATATAAAAGTAATTTAAAAAAACGATTGTCATGTATTCTTTACATTGGCTGCAATAAAAGCTTTTCTGTAGTGGAAGATTGAGGGAGATCTGAAAGAAGGAAGAAGGGATCCTAGTGGTGGCTAACATAAGAGGCTAATCCACTAATATGGAAAGGAATTAAATAAGGTAAAAAATTTCACAAGACAGTGGGTTAAGGATACATGTGAAGAAAAATATACTAATAATCAAAGACATCCAAAAAGGAATCAGCTGACTTGTAAAATAGTGAGCTCAATACCAAAAGAGATGTTTCAATATTCTTGCAGAGACTAAATGATTACAATAGATTTCCAAAGTCATGACTCATTCCAACTGTAATACGCAGAATGGGTAGGAAAATGCAAATAGGTGATATAACAACAGATTATGTCCTGGTACATCTCTGATTGCTTGTTCTCTGTCTTTTCTTCCTCCTCACAACGAATAAATGCAGGTGTTTACCCTAGGCTAACTGTTAGGCTCCTTTCTAAAACTGCATCCCATCTTCCTACAAAGGTCTCCTCTCTTTCCAGAGCTTCCAGTGCCAACTTTGTGTATATGCCTCTCACATCTAATCATCCCTGCCTCCTAGAACTCTAGTGACATACTTCCAACAGTTCAGTTCATCCTTACTAATAGCTACTGAATAATCCAGCAACAATAATTCACTATGCTATATTCTTCATAACTATGTTACGTTTCTTTTCTTTGAATTTTCAGTCTTAACATCTGTATGAGGGAAACTATTAAACCCGTTTCACATGTGAAGAAACTGAAGCAAAAAGAGTTGCTAAGTTTTCTCAGCCAATATTATAAATTTGGTTAAGTGGCAAAGCCAGAATTTATATTCATGTCTGTTTAATTCTAAAGCACAAAGCATTACCAGAGCAAGCATGCCCCACCCTCTAAATATCCCATTGGTAATTCAAATGAATGCAACATTTTGAAAATCAAACTCATTATCTCCCTGCTCTCATTCAACATCAGTAAAAAAGTTCCCCATCGTTGTCTCAAATTTGGAGCATGGGGTCACCTATGACCACTTCCCTTCCTTTTTAATCCACTTGTCCTAAAGAATAGATCCTAGCAACTAATGTCCCTTCTTCCTACCTTAGTTCTGGCTTGCTTTACCTGATTGCTAGATTTAAAGTAGAGTCCTAGCTGGTCTTTCTGCCTCTAGTCTTTTGTACCTCCGAAATGCTGCTACAGTGAGAAAGTGTTCTTCCCTTAAAAACCTTTGAAAAGCTCTCTGAAGACCCAACTAAAGAATCACTTCCTCAAATAGCTCCTTCGTCAATATGGCCACAGCTGTCTTGTCTTGATTTTTCTTTAATGGGTCTCTCAAACTTTAGCATGTGTTAGAATCACCTGGAAAGCTTGTTAAAACAGAATGCTGTGTTTTAACACTCAGTTTTTGATCCAGTAGGTCTGAGGTGACATCTGCATTTTAAAAACACATTTCAAGTGGTGCTCAGGCTACTGGTCTAGGAAGCACATTTTGAGAACTGCTGTACTATACGATGAGCCTCTTGAAGGCAGTGACTCGCCCATGTCCAGAATATTTTAAGTGCTTAATGTTTTTAAGATTAACTATAATAACTTACAGTCAGTTTATTTCTCATGTACCTTCCATGTAGTATGCATGTAATGGTGCATACACTAGCCTGAGCTTCGTTAAAGAGCATACTGAGCAGCGGGAAACATTTACAATAAAGAGAAGAACCTCAATATAGGGTGAATAGAGGTGCAATGGGAGCCCCCAAAAGGGACATCCAACCTGTCCTTTCGGACGGAGGAGAGGCTTTCTATTGGCATAAGCTCAATTTCTTAGGAGGTCAACAGGTGAAGGGGATGTGGAGTTTGAGGGAGTGGAGAAAAGCGTAAGAAAAAGTATCACTGTTTTGAGCAGCTTCCAGTTCTCTATGGGTGGAAGAGGTGGTGGATTGAAATATACACTCTCCTCAACACTGCTTTCTTCCTTGGCCACGTCTCTGCAAAAGCACCCTTCCTTCTGATTGTTAACTGTCCTCCCACCTACAAAATCTTATGTATCCATAATGGCTCACTGTGAGTGCAATACCCATCATAAATCTTCTCAACATCTAGAACTCTGTTTTCCTCACGTGAATCTCAGAGCACACTGTATCTCTCTAGTGGCATTTTTTCCACATACGGCCTCTTATTAAAGTTACGTATTTTCCCTCACCCTCCCCAGCTACCCTCCTAAAACTGGATTTCCAGGTTTTTCGTTTTATTTATTTATTTATTTGAGAATAAAACCAGAGTCCTGTCTGGATATACTTGCAAATAATGCTTACTTTACAAATGGCAGATACTTAATATCTGATAAAAACTTGACTAGTGACATCATATGGTGAAATGAGAATGAAAGTGTTTCAGAGACAATAAAGTGCCTTGAAACTCCAACAGGAATTTAGTATGCAAAACTAAGATGTATTAAATTTTCCTCTAAATGTATATACTTGAAGATATTAAAGCTATAATAGACATTCTTTACCCTAAATTATCAAATAAACTTTCTTATAAGTGAACATTTGAAAAAAGTAGTATTTGCATCTTGGATACTCCAGATCTAAAGTCACAGTGATGTCATTATAAAAAGGAATGTTAACAGTGGATAAAGTTCCTATTTGTCCTAGAAAGACTCTACTCTGTCATACACATTATAGAAGCATTTTTAAATTTTTTTATACCAGAAAACTGTTTTAAAGTGTTTGTAAGTAGTCCAATTTTCTCCTCAACATTTTTTAGAATATTTCATTCATATTAAGTTCATGGGTTGGAATGAGTATTTTAAAAATCACCATATGCATCTTATACAAATTATGTATTAGTTATAGATAATATGTTTTTCACATATGCTGAACTACTAATATTATCTTCGTGATTGTCCAAGGTAGCACAAGCCAGTGTCTCTAAGAAATGGCAAGCCATATTACTTACTAGTTTAGATATAATCGCCAACTTGCACACTGAAATGTATTTTACATACAACACAAACCAGATTAAATTTCCCAAGAAAGTCTTTAAGGTAACCCAATGTTAAAAAACAGAGGTTCTGCTTTCTTGTATGTGGGCCTTGTAATTCCTGGGGTGACGGCCAACATAAGTGGCAGGTCCCTGGACAATGAGTTGCCCAGATTAGGTGTATAAGAGGCTTTGGGGTTGGTGCTGAAGAGATGAGTGGCTTCTTTTCCTCTTGGTACAAAGAGGGAAGAAGCAGTCTCTTATCCCTTTAGGTCATACCCTAGCCTATCTGATTCCCAAACACTTGGTGAAGTATTTGATCAGAGTACAAAAAGAAGCTCTACACTATGGTCCCAAGAAGCCAAAGTTAAAATAAGCATAAAGGTAACAACTGAAGCCTATCAACCCAGAACTTCTTTACCTTTAGCACAGTTGTATTTGGAGTTACAAGAAAGCATCTCTATACCTAGATAGGAAGATAGAACATTTCTTAAACTATTTTTAAAGTTATTATCCTTCACAAGACAAAGTAACAGATTCATTAACATTTATACATGCTCCTGTGTATATACACTTTTACTCACAAGTTGTAATGTATAAATTATACCTCTTCACAAAGGATATTTCAAAGAGACTTGAGGTGTGCTATATGAATGTCTGATGACATGAGCCATGATATACCCAAATGTCCTTCTACTCTTTTAAAAGCACTTTAGAGACTTAATTTAATACAGAACCCACCATGCTGCGACTAGTGACACTCTGTCTTTACCAAATTTTCTGTTGCTGAGATATTTATTATAATGTTCTATTTCTTCACATTATTAAGAAGATATTGATATACCTAATAAAATCAACATTTTATATCTGTGACTTCCTCTTTCTTTAGCAAAACAACCTATGTGGAAGAAATGTCATAGTTATAAACATTTTGGAAGTAATGAATTTTGATATACAGTATCTTACAAAGATCCTAGAACTATAAAACTTGAGTAACAATCTAGAAACTTCACCTTCACCTTCACCTAAATTCATCTTTTTCCACAAAATATTAATGAGAAGTTCTTACAATATTAAATTATAGTATGTTTGGAGATACCCTAATTCTGCTCTTCCATTCATTTACTGAGTAGAAACAGAGATTTGCCCATGGTTCAAATATAAGTGAATATAAGCCGGAAGGTATGCATTTGGCTAAGTAACTACACACACACACACACACACACACACAAAGATTTTAAATTCTAGCCATGAAGTAATTTAAATAGGTAATTCACAGTATGCAGAAATGCCTTAAGGTGTAACTATTTTATATAAAACCTTAGTGTTGATATTTTTATAAACATTAGTTTAGTAAAGGTAATCCTGGGAGAAGAGAAAAGGAACAAGCATTTGAAAAGAAGGAATATGGGAATTAAAGGTTTTATTTTCATTAGGGGAAAACCCCCACAATCTTACATCTTTATTCCTTGAACTCTTCATCTCACATCCTCCTTAACTTTAAAAGGCACTTACCCAGTGAAAAAAGAGGACATCAAGGCATTTGTTTTCTACGGCATTTGTTTTTTATATGGCTTAATTTTACTCTAAAATTTGGACCATGTTGAGTTGCTCATAATTTGGTTTACGTGTATGTCTTTGTACTTAATATTTTCATGTGAATTTCAGAGAGTCATATATACAATGTTTGTACTATATTTAAAGAGAAAGCACATTTATTACTGCTATAGAATGAAGAAGTAGTCCAAGGCAGAAAGTCAACTTGGGACTACAATAAACTAGTACTTTTACCTATTGCACACCACCTTCCTGGAGTTATTTCCTCCATAACCAACAAGTTCTGTAAAGCTACATCCGAATTTTTTGATTGGCTCATGGGGAAGCTTGTGGGAAGAAGAAAACAGTCATCATTTTTTTTTTCTTTACGTTTTACGACTCACCCACATAGTTTTCACCAAATTGACACATTTACTTATCCTGTTACTTGCATCAACTCCTGTTATCTATCACATACCCTAACCGCAGCCTATCTATCACATACGCTAACCGCAGCTTTTCTATCACTGGTGTCTCTGCTTCTGTGGCTGGTTGATTCAAGAACTGTGGGTACAATTTAGCATTTTGAGCATACAGCTCTCTTTCCCTTCTTCCATTTCCATATGGTATTTGGTAATGCTGTGGTCTCTGAAGGCCAAAGGTTTATTTTGGAGGCTTAATGGTTTACCTTTGTATATGCTATAGCAAACTGAATCAAAGCCAATGCTATTTTTATTTCATTCCAAAACATATAATTGAATGAATTTGAAAGCCTTAGCGAGGGAAAGGTGGAGGAAGAAGACAATCACATTATAGTGAAAGGCTTTTGGGGAGAATCTTTGATCATACTACCGAACCTCATCTCCCAAAAATCAAGAACATATTTTAAAAGAACCATAATAATACAGGTTTTTAGCTAAAAGTTTTAAGATATTTACATGAGTTAAATTTTAAAATAATTTTATGTTTACATATTAGGAAATTATTACATTTCAGCCATTCCTTCCTATATTTCATTTCTGTCCTTGCAAAGATACTGCAAATACACATCTTAAAATAGAGTCTTAGTCAACAAAACTAAAGAATGAAACAAAGCACTGTTATCTAAAAATCTATAGCTCCTACTTATAAGAATTCTGAGAAAGAATAAAGAAAATTTCTATACTTATGAAAAGCCATGCTTAAATTTAATTTGGGAATCCAAATGAAAAAAATAGTTAAAAGTAACCCAAACCCTGCTATTCAAAAAGTGACATGCTTAAAAATGTGCTTTTGCTGTGAATAATGTTTATGATATCAGTTATTGTCAGACATTTAACAAAGACATGTTTACTTGAAAATATAAGCAAATACTGCAATAGATGTCTATATGTATGAAAACAAAACCAAAGCATGTATATATATGCATATATATAGCTAAATAAACATCATTGGAAATCTTTATCAATAAAAAATTTAAGAACTTCCATAATGGCTCAAAATACTTTCACTGTAACAGTTATCTTTAGAAATCATCTTACCAGAAATCCAACAACTCAGACAAAAAAGGTAACTCAGTGTCAGCTCCAAGTGGGCCCATACTGAACTCTCTCAGCCATTTGTTCTAGTTCAAAAAAATTCTCTATTACCCAGTATTAGGGTAGTATGATGAGAGAAATGTAAAAGTAATTAGTGGTTACATTACCTAAAATTTCAGCCACCAGGCTGATCAGAATATTAATTTTGTGAATGAAGCCTATATTTGAATCCTAGGGCTAAATAACCTAAAAAGAATTTGAGATTATTATCATTATCTCTTGAATTTCCTGTGTTATGGTGCTCTAATGTGTTTCCCTTTCATGCAATAATTTTTATCTTTTTCAGACAGTTAAATATTATCTACTAATTGCCCATCCCTATTACAGACAGAAAGTAAATTAGGCAATTGTGACTGGCTGATTTTTGCCTTTTCTATACGGGAAGGAAAAGGGCCGCAGCTATGGATACTGATTTGCAAGTTGAGTTGCACTCTTAATAAGCCAAAGCAGGTAAGAACATCAGCCAATAGGTACATTTGAAACATACAAAATAATCACTTATATATTAAAAAAAACCCTTAAAATTCCATGTAAAATAACTGGATTATATTAACTGTCTGTTGACACCAAAGGATGTATACATACTACTAATAAAAATAAATTGGGAGTAACCATTTTGAAAGGCAATTACATTTTTCCTGGTGAAGCTAGTAAGAAGTATAGACTTAAAAAAGAAATAAGTCAGGATGTAGAAATCTGCAGAAAAAATAAATTGGTTAATAGCAAGTTACCATCATTAACGCATCATGAAATTTATCTCCTTTATATAAAGACTTAATATAATAAATTTCAGTTGGTAACAGAAAACTCACAAAATACTGTATTGATAATAAAGTAATGAGTTGATTTTTCAAGGCAAAATATAATATATAGTTTATATCAATATGTGGCACTTCGAAACCGGTTTCCACACATTCTCATCAAATCTACAATGTTTAATGCAAAATAAAAGAAAAAACTTATGATAATCTCATAAACTACCTACTATGTAAGGCAGAACCTGAAATAAAATACTACTATGAATAACTGAAAACTATCATGCATTGTTTCCTTTAATTTTTGATAAATGACTCTTCATGATTTCTTTCCCTTCCAAAAGAGCACAATTAACTTTGTTTCAGAATACCAATTTCTTAGAACCCTAATAGAGTTATATTATGGTATTTTCATAGTCATTCATTAAGCTATAGGTTAAATGCCATGCTAATGTATTCAACCTCTGTACTCTAGCAACACCTTGGGTTTACAGGAATAAGATGTGAGGTACACCAGAAATACTGCCATTTGAGGTGTCGGTTTTCAATATTTTGGGCATAAGGAATTATAAGATAAATATTTCCTCATCTGAGAAGGAAGTACAGAAAAAAATGGGCAAAAATAAAAAAGAGTGAGCAAGGTGAAGAATGGAGGAGAAACAGTCAAGTGAGAAGTGATGAGGATGGTAAGGGAAAGAAGAAGAAAATGGAATTAAGAAAAAAAAACCTTAAAAAATAAAGACAACAATTTAGTAAATTTAAAAACAGAGAGAGAAAGAAAGAACATCTGGTGTTAGTCAATATCAAGGTATTGATTCCATTCAATAAGCCATCCAACTTCCTGCTGAAGTTCAGGGACTGGGCGGTAGGGTGAGTGGGAGGGGAGGGGAGAGCTGGACTTTAAAGGGTCACCATATTCTGTATCCATTCTGATGATGCTGGTTTCCCTTGTAAATGATAATCTCCTGTTCTGGGGTTAAAAGGAGCAAGAGGGTGAAGACAAAGTCAAAAAGGAGAGACTAGACGTGAGAGTAAGAGAGAATAAGGGAGATACTTTTGAGAATTATATAAATGAAGCTAGAATGACCTTTCCAGATGACTCAATAGTCCTTTAATATGTTCCCTTTCCCCAGCCCCCACTGCCACAACCTGTAAGTCTTTTTGAGCAATGTTTACCATTTGGTGTATAATAAAGAACACTAGCTTACAGTACTCATCTTCCATTTCTCACTAATCAATGTCCAACATCCCAACTATTTGCTCTAATCTATCTTTTTGACTATCCCAACCTAGTTATTTTCCACTCCAGTAGCCTCTGTAGCCACATGTATTAAACCATTTTGTGCCAGAATGTAGTCACCAGGTTCCAGAAGACCTTTCAAAATAATAGTGAATATGTTTTAATATTTACACAAAATGAAAGGAAATTTTCCAAATGCTGGATTCAACCACCACATACCCCACTCCTTTGAACTGATATTCCTAAGAAGAAAATATCTGTTTTTAGTATGGATAGAATCTTTAAAACACTTACACACCAAAAACAGTATTAACATAAAATTTAACAGATTCATTAGGAATATGCCCCGATAGATTTAATAACTATAAATAATCTCATCAGCTAAAAAAACGTGTTAAAAGTGCATCGTGAGGGCAGAGTTGCTGGTTCAAACTATGCCGAGGTATCTCCCAGAGACAGGGATGTAGTGGCAGATGAAGTGGAAAAAATCTTGGGAGATTCCAGCAGCTTTGAGGAGTTGGATCTTCACTGGCGGGGAAGACATGCAATAGGGCTCAGTCTGCTTTGCTTGGATGTTCATGATTTTTTCTTCTTCCTACCTGGCAGCCACAGTTTCTCAGCCACAGAAGTAGGTTGATTTGAAAAGCTTAAAAGCCATTTATAATAAAGAATATAGCAATATGAAAAAGGACATAAGACTTCCAGTTTCACTTCAAATAAGAAAATATACGTTTTAAAGAGAGAGCAAACTAGAAAATACATACATCTAATTGGACATCTTGAAGATATACCATACTAACAATTTTTTAAAAATAGTATTTGAATTCATCTGTGAGTTATTCAACTTTCTCAGACCTTAGGGAAAAATTTCAAGATGCTTTTCTATGTATTTTAAAATAAGAAAAGTTGTCAGATTTTATATTGAATATTACTACCTTTAGCAGTAATAAATTTTAGCATTACAAAAAAATACTAACTGGGCTAATAACATTCAAAATATAAGACTGAACAATACTCTTCATTATTGAATCTAAATTGGTATAGAACAATATTGGCAATTATCCCACTATTCTGGTCAATTAATTACTGGATTAAAAAATAATATTAAATAAGTGTTTCAAATGTATTAGTCTACCCCTTAATGTAGTTATTATATCATAACTAACCCTTAATGTCTTTGGTAATTAATGAAGGGACAGAAGGGGTAACTGTAGACTACAAATAATTAATACTTGTTTCAACTCATTTATCTACCTACCAAACCTTTTATAGTAATAAAACCAAGATAATTTCCATTTCATCACCTCTGTATATTGTCTAGTAAGAAGTTAAAAGCACTGTACAGACCACGAAGGAGGCAACAGCAAGAAAGAGAGAGCAGACTAGGATGCATTTAATAAAATGAGCCATTCTTACACAAATAGACCTCTCATTTGAACACAAAGAAGATAATCTGGTAATTGATCATATTATTAAGGAAAGTTACTTTTAAGGAATTGAACACATTCTCCTGTCAGAGGATGTCTCTATTATCATCCAAAATGAACATTTAGGTTCTAGTAGCAGTCTGTCGAGACGCCAGACTCCAATTGGCCCAAGAGTTGTTGCAGGTAAAAGAGGGGAAGGTGGGTTGGAAGGTTAATTTTTATTGAGCTCTTAATGTGTGCCTGGTATTGTAATAGGTGTTTTACATATAGACCTGAAGGAAAGGAGTGAGGAAGTAGCAATAAAGTTAAATTTCTAACCCATTTCTAATTTTATTCCAACTGATTCACTGCCCTAGTTATGTAAATTCTCACTCCCCTTCCTCTTCTCTTACCTTTGCCAGCCCCCCTTAATCTCTCACTGAACCTGAGTTTCACTTACATGATCATTAGACTTCTTACCCCTTTTGCTTGATAATTTTGTAATTTGAGTTTGGGGAGAGAATATACTAAAACTGAAGGCCTTAGAGTCAGAGAGCTTTGAGTTGCAGGTGAGTTAATCATTTTGGGTCTCAATTTCCACATGCACTTTTTGTATAATTATTTTAAGTAGTAAATGAGATAAAATATGTAAAGTATGTAATACAATGCTCGGCACACTGTAAGAACTCAGTAAACATTGGCTATGGTTATTATTATTATAAAAAGGTAAACTGATACTTAAATAGTTACTATGATTCAATTAAAGCCAAAAGTCAATTTCAGGGCAAAACTTGGAAGCAAGTTTCCCCAACTATCATTCTGTGTTGCTTTCAATATTTTAGAATATTACTGTGATGCAAAGATGTATTTACACATTCTCACAGTATTTAAGTGTTACCAATCTATACAGATTTTATTAGTTCCCTTGTAGTCCTTTGAAAACTTTCATATTCATTTGATCAACATCAGAATCTTTGTCCCACAAACAGTATCCTTTAAGCAATTTTATTTTTCATTAGAGACTAATTCCACCCACTTAGAATTGACCAACTGGAAACTGGTCCAGCTATTGAACAGATGTCATATTTGTTCAGGTCACATTGCAAAAATGACGTAGCACGAAATTGCAAGAGGGAGAAGCTGCCCATCTACTGAAGCAGCTGCTTTAAGCCACTGCCCAAATCCTCATCCTAGGGGACAAGAGACTTTAGTTAGGACAACCACTTTGTATGGTTTCTAGTAATGACAACTTTCTCATTATGAGAAATGTCATAGTGTGGAAAGGCTTTGCTGATGACCAGAATTCTGTATTAATTATTAGTAAACACCTATACATTTAATTTTTAAATTCATTAATTTTTATTCACTTAAGTTAATGAACTCACTGAAGAAATGGTGTAACTTTAACTTTAATTATCAGTATTCAGGAGCCCCTCCCTAATAGCATAAAGTTCTCAGTTTACTCAAAGCCAAAAGTGAAATGACTTCTGCCTTCACATCAGAATCAGTGAGAAAGACTGGAGTTTTTCATACCAGTCTCCTTACCCCCAAATATAGACTTTCCTTTTAATAGTTTCTTTTATGACTAGAACAGGCAAAAACAAATTTAGTTAAAAGGCACAATAAGAAATAATTATTCACTCCAAAGGATGGTGAGCTGTAAGTAGAATATTTACCAGAAAAAAACACATTTTTTTCAAATGAAGTTTATTATATTGATAATCAGATTATTTTAACTTCATTTGTTTTAGAGAGTATACTTTATTTTGGCAGATACAGAAGAAGAAAGTAAATCAACTGAGACAGAAAATGGCCCAAAGTGAAAATCATATGATATTCATTTTCTAAAACTAACAATAAGAAAAATAGCCCTTGAAAGTCTACCATAGACAGAAAAACGCCACTGTTTCAAGATCTCAGCTTAGCAAGGGATTTGTGAGGTTCACAGAGCAAGAAAATTTTGTGAACTTATTTAGTTACATGCAACAGTTTTAAACAAAAACTGTAGTCCTCTTTGGGGAACTGAAGAGCCAATTTGGCTATTAATTCTTAAATTTGTTTTAAAAAAATCAACATTTCAAATAAACCCATCTACCAGACACTTTGGTGAACAAATCAATATTAAAGTAGATGAATGAATGTATGCCCTTACAAAACATATCTACTAGGTAATTCTGTAGTTTGTAAAGTAAAAACTTAAAAGTTTTATCCAGAAAAGGCTGAATTTGTGTGCATCATCACTTTAATTTTTAGTCTAAAATTATTATCTCAGTTCATGGGGCATATAACATTATCTTGTACCTGTCTATATAGAAATGTGTATATATAACCTCAGCCAACACCAGTATTTCCAAGACTTGTATTAACACTACGGTTTTTTAAAAACTATGTCTCATCTTGTCAAATAATTAAGAATATTCATTCAGCTATCTGAAAAAAAGGCTACTCAATCTTTTTGTACAAAAACAGGCATTTCATCTCATTGATATCCTTTTAAAGCTTTAGCAAATCTTTATATTATTTCCTCCCACTGACTCATAAAGTAATTATACATACCACAGTCTGATGATTAACTTGAATCACTTCATCTCCAGCATGGATTTTCTTGCACCGATCTGCAGGTGACTGAATTTAAATAATGGAAATGATAAAGAACATAAATTTTATCACTCATTTCCTTTCCCTGAAAATACTATAATAAGTTTACCTCTTTAAATTAGATCAAGAAATTAATTAATCTTTAAAAAATTAAACAAAATGACTACTAATGTTTAATATATTATTTGCACTCTATAGATAACTAATAATAGAAAGTAGGATTTACTTTAAAAGTGATTTCCGGTTTATTTTTTATTCATTCCCAATTTCTAATTATTTCAAAACAAAGAAGTCTTGAAACAATATTAACCTCAATTCAACAAAATTTGAAATTCACAAAAGGATGATGTCATAGGTCAGAATTCAAGATAGGATAATAGCTCAGAGAATTCTAGTTACTCAAGTAATAACACAAATATATTCTTAAGAGGGTAGTTCGTCTAGGATATGAACTCAACCCTCAGAATGGTACCATAACAAGAAAAAAATGTATTTTTTTCACAGGACCTTTAGGAGGTAGGCATATCATCAAATCAGACAAGTACCATGCAACAATTGTGAAAAGTGTGTAAATCATTACTATAATAGGGCTGTAACTATACTCGGTGCCTGTGCTATCTGGCTCACAACTGACCTTTTTAAAGGAGAGTATAGAAGAAAAATATCAAGCCAATGGTTCTAACCATGGTGCGAGAAAATGATAGTTGGTATATAAAATTGAAAGAAACTGAAACAACCTCTTTCACAGATAAGTAAAAAAAGGAATAAGTCATATAAATCATAGACTTTGAGTGTCAGATGGGACCCTAGATATCATGTTGTCCAAACTTCTCATTTTACCTAAAAGAAAAAAACAAAACTAGGACAGAGCAAAGCAAAATAGCTTAACCACTTTAGTTAGCAGCTTTACTAAGACTCAACACAGATCTACTCATGATATATGATTGAGGGTACCAATAATAGTAAAATGTTTTCAAGAAAAAAGAATTAAATGATAAGCCATTAATATAAGGTTCATATCTGAACTACTCATAGAATTAATCTTTGTTTGGTCACTAACCATTTATCAAATATTACTGAGTATAATTAATATGAGCAGTACATAGTACTCAACTTTTTTATAGACCCCAGACAATACAGAGATGCATTCCTATCAACTCTTTAAGATATAGTTCAAAATCATTTCTGTGATTACTTCTCTGGTTTCATTTGCAGCATTTATGATTCTTTCCTTGTCTGACTACACAAATTTCAGTACCTGTGTACACACATAATCCCCTAGTTGCATTCCTTAGGAAAAGCAAGCTAGTTTAGTTTAAAAATTCTTTGGAGTACCTGGGTGGCTCAGTCATTAAGCATCTGCCTTTGGCTCAAGTCATGATCCCTGGGACCTGGGATTAACCCCGGCATCCACCTCCCTGCTCAGCAGGAAGCCTGCTTCTCCCTCTCCCACTCCCCCTGCTGGTGTTCCCTCTCTCACTGTCTCTCTTTCTATGTCAAATAAAAAAATAAACAAATCTTTAAAAAAATAAAAATGCTTTCAATACCTAGCCCCATGCCTGGAACATAGCAGACATGAAACAAAAGTTTGTTACAAGAACAAATGAATAAATGAATGATCAGAGAAATGTACAAATAAACAAAAATGATCAATCAATGATAGGAGTATCGTTCACAGTACCTTACTGCATTTAAAAATTTTAACTGGTTGACAATATGCATATAACTGATATTTCTGACCTCATATTTTATACTAAATGTGAAGCTAGTATAGTAATCCAACTGTAGTGTATATTATATGTTTCACTCTTCTCAATAAACCAAGAGAAGTGAGTGGGCAAAAAGGCAATAAATGATTAAAGTAGTAAGTGAACTAGATGAAAGAATGTTGATTTAAAAAAAAAGAAAATGCTAGTAAAATATTGAGATCTATAACAACTTGAGATTAACTCCGCCCTAGTCTTCTTTGAAGGGACATAGTATAAACATGTAATTTGTCAGAATTTCTAAAAGAAAATAAAATTCAAACTCAGCACTTGCTTAAGAGTAAGATGGAAGTCTGGGAAAACCAAATGAAGGAATAATGATTTATTATACTATTCAAATCTATTTTAGTGATCATGTTCAGGCTCAACACAATCACTTCACATTTCTGTAGCTCTTTATTGCATATGCTTTCGCATTTATTAGCTTATTTTCACATCAACTTAGTGAGGTATGTCATACAGATAATATTTCCAATTTATAGTTGAGGAAATGAAAGCAATGACAGGGTAAGTGACTTGCCAAAAATTATACTGCCATTAAGGTGCAGAACCCATTGTAGGACCTAGGCCTAGGGACTCTTGACCCGCTGCTTGTCTTGGTTCTCAAATTTGAGCATATTTTAGAATTACCTGTTAAAATCTCTTGGGGCCCCTGGATGGCTCAGGTGGTTGGGTGTCTGCCTTTGGCTCAGATAGTGATCCCAGGGTCCTGAGATCAAGTCCAGCATTAGGCTCCCTACTCAGTGGGAGCCTGCTTCTCCCTCTGCCCTCCCCATAGCTTTCGTGCTCTCTCTTAAGCACATGATTTCTCTCTCAAATAAATAAATAAAATCTTTAAAAACAAAAAACAAAATCTCTTAAGAAACAGGCTGGTCTCCAGAATTTCTGATTCAGTAGTTCTGGGGTGGGGCCCAAGAATTTGTATCTCTAACAAGTCTCCAAGGGAGGCTGCTGCTGCTGATCCAAGGAGGGAACTCACGGTGAAAACCAGTGAGCTATACCATGCTCTCTCTTCATTGAATTAAGCTCAATGACAGTGCATATTCAGAAAGCCTGAATTATCTGATGTTTCTTTCTTATGTAAGTTTCTTAATATAGCTAAACTATTTGACAGATGAAAGTGTGGATTCTTTTAGATGTCACAGCAACTTGTCATAAGCCAGAAAATACTTAACAAAGACAAATCTCTGGCTGTGAACAGAAAACATCTGATTTAGTCCAAGTAAATAGGTACTCTAAACTAAATAAAATGATTGAAATTCTCCCCAAACCAGCAGTTACTAACTCAATGTGTTCTTTTAGTTTTTTTCTCCTAATCTGTTCATGTCTTCAGAAGTCAACCTCAATTATGTGAGATATATAAATTGTTTAACAATAAAAAGAAAACAACACTATAATCTGAAATGTTATAATACTTACATTTTCTGTAGTTCCAGTAATTACATGGAGGCCATCATATGTTGATTTAATATACATACCCTAGAAAAAGAAAGCATCAGAAAAAAATACAATTGGAATGTTTTCAATATATTATAAAATCATTAAAAAAATTATCCTATCAAAATTGCCACATGTTCCATGAATCCATATTCAATAATGTCAAGTTTAAATTAGTAAAAAATTCCTATCTGAACGTTCTGGTTTTTAAAGTTTGCCTTAAGAAACCTGTACTCAGGGACGCCTGGGTGGCTCAGTTGGTTAAGCAGCTGCCTTCGGCTCAGGTCATGATCCCAGCGCCCTGGGATCAAGTCCCACATCGGGCTCCTTGCTCGGCAGGGAGCCTGCTCCTCCCTCTGCCTCTGCCTGCCATTCTGTCTGCCTGTGCTCGCTCTCTCTCCCTCTCTCTCTCTGACAAATAAATGAATAAAAAATCTAAAAAAAAACCAAAAAACAAAAAAACTCTGTACTTAACTTAATCAAATAACTACTTGATAAGTAAATTGCCTATGAAACTTAAAATATGTAGCAATTCAATATTCTGAAGAAAGAACACACCTTACTCCTTCAACAGTACTTACTATTTGTTTTGTGGCAAAATAAAAGTTATAAAGGGAAATTCAAATATTAGTTATTAGCATGTTATACTTGATATATATTACACAATAAAAGGTAGGTTTCTACAGAGCTACTTCAACTACAACTAACTAGAGATGGAAGAGTGATAAAATATTGTTAATGTAAACTTTTTTCTCCATCTCTTTTGTGAAATCCTGTATTTCCTGCCTTTATTTTCAATGATAAAGTTTCAATAAGTATATCCAATACTTCTATATCAATAATTAAGAGGTAAGGTGTGGGAAGTCCTTGTCCTAATAAGAAGAGTGAGATTCAATTTTTTTCTTTAGAAAAAAATTGCCTATGTTTTACTTATACAAGTTCCTTGCATTTTAAAATATTGCTTTTAAAAATTAAAAATATGAATTTTAATGAAATCAAAGCCTAAAATATAATGGACTTAATAGTAACCAACAATATTTCAGAAAAGCACTAATTTTAGCACTTGTATAGACAATTACTATAATGTTAATTTCCCATACCTTTAGGTTAATTATATATTCATATAACTGAAAGGACTTGTATTTTCATTGAAATAAGTAAGAAATAAAAATAAGAAGTAGTAAAGTTCATGGGATTATACTATTAAAAAACTGGGTAGGTGTGAATTCTGAAATCATTTCAGTAATGTATTATGTCTAAAATGTTGGTACCTGTTCCAAAAATGGCTAAGCCTGGATCACTAACATGAAACAAAATGAATGTGATTTTTAAAAGGTGTTCATTTACTTGTGAACTCTAGTATTTTAAATGCAACTTCATTATTTCATATAAAATAAATAACCTCAACAGAAGTACATAGAGAAATTAATTAAGAAATTGGCTAGCTGTTGTTGCCTATGACCATATGGTAATATTCAACCTTATACTGGTGACAACTGTACAGCATACTTACTTTTTAAGTTAACACTTATCCCATTATTTATGGGATGGTAAATATAATGGTGCCATTATAGAACTTAGAAGAGGATAAGATCCTTGCCATCATTTTCCTCCAGGAATTAACAAAATATATCAGATTAATAAAGAATCTTAAAGTATATTTGTAAGAGCTAAACACTAAATTTTGTTTCAGTTTTTTACACAGAAGGACCATGAAAGAATAAGTGGGAAAAGACAGGGAAAGAAACAGTACATACTACTTAGACATACGAAACAGCCTTCACTTATCATTCTCTCATCATCACAGATATCTATCTACTGGTTACAATGTGCCAGGGACTGTTTGAAGCGTTTTATATTTATTTCAAAATAACCAATGTGGTATAAACTATCACTACTTCTGTTTTATATTTTTTAAAGATTTTTTTAAATTTATTTGAGAGAGAGTGAAACCTCGAGAGGTGGGAGGGTCAGAGGGAGAAGTGGACTCCCCACTGAGTGGGGAGCCTGATGGAGGGCTGGATCCTGGGACTCTGGGATCACGTTTAACCAACTGAGCCACCCATGGGCCCTCATTACTTCTGTTTTAGGGATAAAGAAACTGAGGCACAGAGAAGCTGGGGAGTCTGCCCAAGGTGGTGGGGCCAGGTTTCAATCCTAGGCAGTCTGACTCCAGACCACACTCTCAACCACTAGGCTCCTGATTTATCTATTTATTAACAGGAGAGTTGTGTACCTTCACTTTTCTTATTATAACATAATATTTGGCAACTGTAGGTACCAAACTCAACTATTCACTGATTAACATCTATTCTGAAAGACTGTGACTCTTTAGCACACATGTTCTATGTGCAATGTGGTTATAAAGAGTAACAGGGTTTCATATTTTACAAATTTATTTTATTGACCTGTCTCCTCTGAAAATGGCAGGCAGAAGTTGATTATGTTTCTCTCTACATTTCTTTCAACACTGCATATTACTGATTATGAATTCAGGTATTTGACAAGAGCTCTCAATAGTTTCATTAATGATTAGGTTATAGAGAAAGTCTAATATCCTAAGATAAATGTTTAGAAAAGGCAATATAGTCATGGAGATAATAAAAACCCATGGACATAATCTAGTTGTGCCTCTGAAAATAAAATTTGTGTGCGATTATTACACAAAGGAACCTCAAAAGGTGCAATTGTAAGCTAAAGCAGGTATTGTTATTTATTATTTACTTATTTATAAAAGATTTTTTATTTATTTACTTGACAGAGAGAGAGATCACAAGTAGGCAGATAGGCAGGCAGAGAGAGAGGGGGAAGCAGGCTCCCTGCCGAGCAGAGAGCCTGATGTGGGTCTGGATCCCAGGACCCTGGGATCATGGCCCGAGCTGAAGGCAGAGGCTTAACCCACTGAGCCACCCAGGTGCCCCGTATCTGTTATTTAAAGGAAGAGGATCTCATCATTATTTTCATGTAATTAAATGTTATATGACTTAAAGTAAATTTTCCAGATGGATAAAAATATTTTTAAAATGCTTAAATAAAGGAGGATCTAACTATGTATACAGAGTTCAATTCTAGCAACCTCAAAGCAATTTTAAAACTGCCACAAAGAACAAAGATATTGTTTTATGTAATATTTTCATTTCTAACCTTAATAAACCATTTGTTGTAAATGCTTTTAATGATCAAAACTGATTTTATTCTTTTTATCTTCATCTGGTAGTATTAATGAGAAAAATGGCCAAAAAACTCAGGTACCCAAAGAAAGTAAAAGACGTAAGTTGCTTGGATGAAGTTTCAAATTAATCATCTTCCAAATAATGAAGAGTCTACAGAATTAGAGCTGATCACTTGTTCACCTCTGAGAAAGGGTGAAACAGTAGGAGGACAGGTAATTCAAATGGCTCTTTCTCTGGAACTGAGACAAATCTGGTCTTCCATTTCATCAAAACCTTTATTCTTCCTTCTCTCTTCTTTATTAAAAAAAAAACAAACCAAATTAATTGGTTCTGGAGCTGACTTGAACAGCTCCCTCTCTCCTGCTTAGCTTGCCAAAATGACATTTGCTTCACTCGGTCTCCAAATGTCAGTTAACCAATGGGAGCCAAAGCAACCTCGAGTCAATAAAATAAGGCACATCTGAGGATAATCCAAGTGTCTAACAGCAAAAGAGCTCTCTGAGGCCAAGAGGCTTCTCCAAGAATATCCCCTCAAGCCCCTTCCTCTCTATTCAACTCATCTCTTGGTTCTGATAATAGCTTCGATAGGTTCCAATACCTCTTATTCTCCCTCCTTTAATTTTCTGCTAATCACTGTTGTTTAAAAGCATTTTAGAAGCTAGCTGCATATTTTAATCATAACGAGTACATTTCCCATCATTTGTTATAATGCTTAGAACTCTCAAAGCTAAGAAACCCTAGGGGATTTGACTAATTAGGTAGAAAGCCGATGAACAATCTACCCAGTTTATCAGTGGAAGAACCATGCAATTACCTTTTGCCTATGATAAATGTTGTTTTGAAACTGCCAGAAGACCTTCTGCAGATGTTTTAAACTAATTAAACTTCCTTTAACTTGGCATTCTCCCATCTCTACTTCTTTCCTTCATTTACCGTATAGACATTTCCTACGGCTAAGAACATGCTAAATGTTACCAAAATCCTCAAATCTATTCATTTCAAATGTGACTGACTAAATTTGCTTAATGGTATCTGATTTTTAAAATGACTTCTTGAATAAAATCATAAAAAAATTTCTATTTAGGCATCTCTTTAACATGAATCACAAGAAATAGTTTTTATTTCACTTTTTTATCAATGCTCAACATTTTGGGTTTTTCTTTTCCTACCTTGGAAATATTTTCCCAATGAAGTGCTGCCAATTGTCCTTTAAAAATGATTTCACTATGTGGTTACAGTTTTAATGTTACCCTCCTAAACATCTCATACTTCCCTTTGACAGTTCCAACTTTAAATACGGGATAAGCTTTGTTAAGGTGTACTTTATGGAGATTTACCTGGACTTAAACCCTGACTCTATTGTATATTACCTATGTGACACAGGGCAAATTGGTGAAGATCTGATTTCTCATTTGCAAAATAAGAATGTCTCTACTCTAAAGAGTTGTGAGAAAATACTTGGCAAATGATAAGCACTCAAGTATTTTCTTTTCTCTTCCAGCTCTTTCTCAGACTAACTGAATCTGGTTGTTAGCATTTTAAGTTCATGACTGTTCCAAAGACCGGACCCA
This sequence comes from Enhydra lutris kenyoni, assembly GCF_002288905.1. Classification (NCBI taxonomy): domain Eukaryota; kingdom Metazoa; phylum Chordata; class Mammalia; order Carnivora; family Mustelidae; genus Enhydra; species Enhydra lutris. The sequence continues at coordinate 3,403,130 of NW_019154107.1, read as the reverse complement.
TATCTACCTCTTTCAAATTCAAAAAATAAAAGATGTGTCCAAGGCTATACCTTTCATTAAAAACAAATCAAGATTTCATAACATCCATTAATTAACACTGTATTGACTTACTTTATATGGTTACTATTTCCCATGATTTCAGTGGAAATTAGTGGGGGAAAAATCAGGCTCTTTTCTCCAAATACTGTCCTTAGTACCACAGACTCAAAGAACTAGAGGAAGCCTTAAGGTTGATCTAATCCACCCTCCCTTCCCACCCCCAACATTTTACACATGAAAATAGCAAGGCCAAGGAGGCTAACTTTAATCCCCTACCTCCTCAGGATCACACTCACTGCTGTATTTTATGTAAATTATTTGTATCCAGGTGTCCCAACTCCTAGTCTAATATAATAAATATTAATTCCGAATTTCTCACTCTACAAATCATGCTGAGAGAGCCTCCTTTCCTTTATAACTACTGAGAAGGGAGAGATAGGAAAATTCTTCAATATTATAGGTTGAAAGATGCTTTAAATGAAACTGGGCTATGTAAAGATAACCAAAAGGAATAGTAAGAATTTAAAATCATAAAATAGTAAAAATTTTAAAATCAAATAAGTTTATAAATGCTAAAAAATAAGCTCTTAAATTAAAATTAGATATTACAATTAAAGGCTGTGATGATGACATATGTGCTGGCTATGCCTGATATCATGAGTTCCATCTTCCCAGGAAAACACTGATAAAAGCCACAAAAGCATGAGAAACTATAGTCACCAAAAAGTGATTTGCCAAGTGTCAGCAGAAAAATCACTCTATTGAATAGATGGCCTCATATTGAAAATTCAGTGTTATGAACTGAAGAAAAGCCACATAAAAAGTTAAACTTAGAGATCTTTAAGACTATATTAGGTGAATTATATTATTTCTAAGATTTCTATTTTCTAAAATATCAGTAATTATATCCTAGGAAAATTCATCCACAGGGAGAAGGCAGAAACACTGCAGCACTAACCTAACAAGTGATAGTTATGTAGTGGGTAAGATGTTCTCTAGCCAGTTTCTTGTTTTCTGTCTCTTTCTCTCATTAATATTAATTTTATATGCTTTCTTTCTAGAGAACTACTAAAAAAAAACTCTCCTTTGGGTTAAATTTAGAACCAATACAATTTTTAATCAACTGAACAAAATATAGAAGATGATTATCTTTACTATTACATAATAAAAAAAATACATCTAGATGTGGGCCTAGTTTTGGCAAAATCCACCTGCTTACTCACCCTTGTAAGAAAGAATGGATGTGAGTTTTAAACAATATTGCATTTGTTTAGCTTACATAACCTAAGGAAAAAGAGTCCTGTTAAAACCACAACAAACCAAAGCAAAACAAACAAAACACCTACTTGCATGGGCAGATAACACTGGTTCTTAGTATAAAACTCTCAAACTTCCTTTAAACCTAAGGAACTTTGCCAATTATATAAACCAATTAATAACAAAATCAAAGAAACACATTGACAATACTACAATAATAGTAGGGGAATTTAACACCTCCCTCACTGAAATGGACAGATCATCTAAGCAAAAGATCAACCAATAAAGGCTTTAAATGACACACTGGACCAGATGGACATCACAGATATATTTAGAACATTCCTTCCCAAAGCAACAGAATACACATTCTTCTCTAGTACACATGGAACATTCTCCAGAATAGATCACATTCTCGGTCACAAATCAGGTCTCAACCGATACCAAGAGATTGGGATCATTCCCTGCATATTTTCAGACCACAATGCTCTGAAGCTAAAACTCAACCACAAGAGGAAAGTTGGAAAGAACTCAAATACATGGTGGCTAAAGAGCATCCTACTAAAGAATGAATGGGTCAACCAGGAAATTAAAGAAGAATTGAAAAAATTCATGGAAACAAATGAACATGAAAACACAACTATTCAAAATCTTTCAGACACAGCAAAAGCAGTCCTGAGAGGAAAGTATATAGCGATACAAGACTCTCTCAAGAAACAAGAAAGGTCTCAAGTACACAACCTAACCCTATACCTAAAGGAGCTGGAGAAAGAACAGCAAATAAAGTCTAAGCCCAGCAGGAGAGGAGAAATAATAAAGATCAGAGCAGAAATCAATGAACTAGAAACCAAAAGAACAGTAGAACAAATGAACGAATCTAGGAGCTGGTTTTTTGAAAGAATTAATAAGAATTAATAAGATTGATAAACCCCTGGCCAGACTTATCAAAAAGAAAAGAGAAAGGACCTAAATTAATAAACCTAAGGAATTTTGGTAGGGGGTGAAAGAACATAATAACGCTAATTTAATACCAAAGTAAACAAGGTAATTTATAAATCCCCATTTAAAATTCTCTTTCATTTTCATTTATCTTCATAAAAATTCTCAGAGTAACAAACTCTCACTACTTTATCTCTAGAAAAAAAAATACCAAAATATTCGAAGTTTGTTAGAATTTGCGGATTCCCATATTTGGAGGCTGCTTTGCCCACATCATTAGCTGGCCTCTGATGGATGGTCGCTTTGACAACATGGTAGCTCTTACCAGCCCTTCACTTGGTTTGATGTTTGCCAGCTGAATCACTTCCAGGTGTGCAGACTGTGAAACCAGAGGATCCGATGACAGGGATATGATGTGGTCACAGACTCCAGAAAGAGTTTTACACTGAAAGAAAAAAATTATGGTAAACACATGTTGTATGCAACATATGAATCACTTTCTGTTTTAACTCTCTTACAAGGAAAAATAAAAACAATAGTAGAAGTAGTTGACATTTTAGTCTACAAAATCTGCATAAGAAAGGTATTCAGGTGAAAAAATACACACACACACACACACACACACACACACACCTATATTTTAAATTATGCATATAGGAACTAAACATTGAAGTACTCAAGAAAGTTATGGCTTTGTTTTGTTTCTCTTATTTGATTCATCAGATGTAAAGTCAAATGACTTTTTCCAAATAAGCTTAATAATCTGAGAAATCCTTGATAACAACCATTGGATTGAACTGAACTCAGTAATTTCTAAAACACTGATGACCATGATCAGAAAAGTTTAAAAAAAAAAAAATCCAGTCAATGACCAGGAAGAAGAATCTTCCAAATCTTCTCAGTGAACTCCTCCTACTTATTTGTCTGGACTTTACTGCTCAAGGTTTCCTTGGTATAAAGTTCCCTACCTCCTCCAGGCAAAGTTCGCCACTTCCTCAAAACTGGTTTCTCAGCATTCTCTGAAGTCTGAAAGTGTCTAATTTCATTCTAAAGCCCTCTGGAGGCAGGAACCATGTCCTACTCATCTATGACTTCTCCTCCTCCCCTCCTTCATCCTATCACCCATAGCAGGTAGAGAGATCTTACAACATATAAAGTACTCAATAAATGCAAGCTAAATAAACTGAAGAGCTAATGAGCTTTAACACTTAGCACAGTGGCTGGACTGAGGACAGAAAGCCAGTACTTTAGGTTAGGATAAATCCATTCATACTGCTTATAGAATAGATTTAAAATGCCACCTCCATAACGATATGGTTAAAAGTCAGACATGGTAAAATCATGAAGAAAGTGGAACATAACTGAATGAATCTTGGAGTATATGCCCTTAAATATGCTGGCCCTTATATGTTTCAGATTCTCGCTGTACTTACTGAAACTTGGTGTCCATCATTTGGTTTATTATTTATTATTGTTATTATTATTTTACCTTCATTGTGGGAAGAGCCATTATTTTGCAACAATCAAAATGTCATCTTCTGTCCATTTCTAACATGTCACATTTGTTCTGTGACCGCTGCATTGCTCTGTTGTTAAGGGACACAGTTCTCTCTGCCTGGTCAGGATAATAAGGACTCTCTTTTTATTTGCTGCATTCTGTACATGGCCCATGGCCCCTCGGTCTGTGCTGGGTTCAGCTTCCTCCCACCAAACAAACTGTGAAACTAAATTTCCCTTGTAATCGCACTTCTTTCTGCATCAGCCGTCAAAATACCAATACCCCTGGAAAGAACATGCCTCTGATATGAAGACAGATGTGGGCAATCACCACACTGCCAGTTACTTGCTGTGCAACTGTCAGCAGCTTACTTTATACCCTTGAGGCTCAGTTTCCTCTAGTAGAAAATGGGGTAATAAAAATTGCTTTATATGATTTATATGGCAAATCAGGTTAATGTATAAACAGACAGTCTAATATGGCTCCTATCCAAAGAACATACTAAATAAATGCTTATTTTTCCCCTGTTGCTTTCTCTACCCTCAAAGTGCTTAATCCTTACTCATGGGATGAATTTTCTCATTATTCATTCCATGGCTTTGTTGACCATGTTACAATGATTAGTGACCACACTGCATGGCCATGATGGGAGAGTTAACATCACCTTATTCTTTCTGATGTTCAAATCTCAATGCTCGGAAATGAAAGTATTTAGCCCAAAGAATTGCTAAACATCGTACCAAGAGGAAGACCATGTCCCAGAACTTGGGAATCCTACAGGGCCAGATGTGGGCATGTGCCCTGTGCAGTTGCACAGGGGTCTGCCCTTAGTATTATGCTCTGCTCTTACGGTCTTGGAATTTTCCATTTTTCTTGGACAAAGGAGGGACTTGGTGTTTTTATTTTGCACTAGGTCTCACACATTATGTAACACAACCTGGGATCCCAGTTGTGTGCGTGTGTGTGTGTGTGTGTGTTTTAAATCCTGTTGAAAATATTCACCAGCAGCCATGGGGCAAAGGACAGAATGGTAGCACTTAACATACAACAACTGGCTGCATTTCAAATTGCTTCTGCTTCAAAGTAAAGAGAACACTTTTGGCCATATTTAAATCTTTTAGCTATTCCTTTCCTCTCATGTGTGGGTACATTTTCATTCTTATTTTCTCTTTATCTCAAGGTGGGGAGATAATATAGTTAATTCTTAAAGAGTTTCTAAATAAGATACATGGATTGCATGATAATCTAAAGGATATATTAATCTAAACCAGTATGCGAAAAGAAATCTAACAATCTAAAGGCTACATATATATAAGTATATATATGTACACATATACATATAAACTGATACAGATATATGTATCTATATCAGTAAGCTAAAAAGAAACCTTCATAGTTTCTACAAATTGAAATATTTCAAGAGTCCAAAGTATAAATAAATAGGAAAGTAATGGACATATATAAATGGCTCAGTATTTATACATTATAACATTCAGGGCCTCATAGAACACACTGGTAATGAACAAGAGTAGCTCTTGTATTTAGGCACTGGAAGCACTTAGAAGTGGGGTAGAAGGAGGAAAGGCAGAAATACTAGACTGGAGATGTGTTTACAAAAAAGAAAATACCAATTAAATCCACCGTATTAAGTTGCAAATCATTTTCTCAGATTCCTCTTCTTGAGTAATTTTGTTTGCCAAATACTTGCTATGTGCAAGGTCTGCTGGAATACAAAAGATGAGTAAAACATTGACTTTACCAGAAAAGCCATCAGGATTTAACAGATTAAAGATCTTGAAAAATTAATAGAAAGACTTAGAAAAGAAACTCCACTAGAACCTTGCTTTCTGTTTTAGAGATAATGTGCTAGAACCTTTATATTGTAGTATTTGGCACTTGACTAAGTAAGTCAATTAGAAGGGGTATAAAATGGCCTGGCTTTATATGCTAATTCTGTACTCATTACTGTATCATACATCAAGCCACTACAGGAAATCACATTAAGAATACTAGGCAAAGTTCCAGGGAAGTTATTTAACATATTCTTGTAAAAAGTAAATTTGCTCATTCAGTAAAATTGTGTGATATTATGATGTTATCATTTTAAAGCATGGTATTATCTACTGCTACTTAATAGTACAGTCTAGAAAAAGAAAATTATCAAATGGTAAGAAAAATACATCTTTATTATTATAAGTGAACATCAGTATTACAGAGCACCTACCACATGTCTGGCACAATACTAAATAGTTGACCTTTGAACAGCATGGATTTGAATGGAATGGGTCCACTTATATGCAGAATTTTGAGAGTCCAGTACTGTAAATGTATTTTCTCTTCCTTAGGATTTCCTCACTAATATTTTCTTTTCTCTAGCTGACTTTATTATAAGAACACACTATAAATACAAAATTTGTGATAAGCAACTATCTCATAGGTAAGGCTTCTGGTCAACAGTAGGCTATCTAATAGTTAAAGGTTTTATGGAGTCAAAAGTTATACATGGGTTTTCAGCTGTGTCGTGGTTCAGTGCATTGTTCAAGGGTCAATCATGCTTCACATTCATTATATCATTTATCCATATAACAAGTTCCTGAAGTAGATGTTATCATAGCCAGCACAGCAGAGGAGAAAGCAAGTCAAAATAAACAGATCAAGGTCATTGCCTTGGCAGAAGAAGGATTTGAATTCTTAATCATTATGCTTACCCTATCTTATTTCAATCCTTAAGTTTCAACTTGTTTTTGATCAATTTCATTTTGTGTTGCTTAAAACCTAGGTCTTTATTAAGTGGATGTTACATAGCACATTAAAACTACATAGTATAATGAAATATAAGGCAGTCCTGCAAATCTTCTTGCAATTTAGAATGTCGTTTAGATAAACAGTAGTAGATTTGAGATTCTGAAAGGCACAGCTCTCCGGGAAAACTTAAAGTCATTTTAGCAGCAAAAGAACAACTCTATTCCAGCTAGAAGATGACTTGGTAATCACTTGTATTAAGGGTATCCTTCTGCTATTTTTGCAATATCCATAGCAAAGAATTTTAAATTCTATTTATCTCTAATTCTAAAAACAGAAAGAAAAATTTAAATCTAAAATTAAAGCCTAGTAAATAACATGCCTTTATTAAAGCTAAAGGGAACACAGGATGGCAATGAGTTTTATAACCTACCCTGTAGATTCTGTTACAAGCTACCCAAGATGGTGACAAAAAAAAAAAATAGTGACTAAATAGCAGTTGACAAACAAGGCTAGCTGAGTCAAGAACCTTTTAAAACAAAAGAGGATCATGGATTAGAATTAGTGGTACTGTGACTTTTTCTCCCCTCCAGTTGTTCATATTAATGTCAATTATAAATTAATATAATGGAACATTTTCTTGGAACGAAATGGAAAGTTTTCACATTCTGTTGTATATACATATTTTATATATATTTTCATATATGTGTATGACTGGTTCACCCAAAACTGAGTTCTAAAGGGAAAAAAGATCTGAACACAGCATGTTTAGTATAAAAGGAATGGCTTTAAAACTGTTGTAAAAGCAACATTTTAGGGTGCCTAGGTGGCTCAGTTGGTTAAGCGACTGCCTTCAGCTCAGGTCATGATCCTGGAGTCCTGGGATCGAGTCCCGCATCGGGCTCCCAGCTCCACGGGGAGTCTGCTTCTCCCTCTGACCTTCTCCTCGCTCATGCTCTCTCTCACTGTCTCTCTCTTCTCTCAAATAAATAAATAAAATGTTAAAAAAAAAAAAAAGCAACATTTTAGGGGGCACCTGGGTAGCTCAGTTGGTTAAGCATCTGCCTTCGGCTTGGGTTGTGGTCACAGGGCCCTGGGATCAAGCCCCGCATCGGGCTCCCTGCTCAGCAGGGGAGTCTGCTTCTCTCTCTCTCTCTCCCCCTGCTCATGTGCTCTCTCTCTCTCGCTCACTCTCTCTCAAATAAATACAATCTTTTTTTAAAAAAAAAGCAACATTTTAGTCACTGTGTAGATTCAAGAAACAGCAACCTTACATTAATATATTAACTCATAATAACAGATACCATTATTTCATTATCACTGACTTTATCAAGCAATTATTAATATGTGAAGTTTCAGCTATTGTAGTTCAAAAGGGAAACACTGTACATACTCTAAGTACAAATAATATTGAAAAGTTAAGGGATAGGAAAGAAGTCTTTTCTATGTTGGTTAGAATCGGAGCATACTGAGACATGATTGAGCTACTCAAAATATTTTTTTTCTTTTTAAAAAATTTTTAAAAAATTTTTATAAACATATAATGTATTATTAGCCCCAGGGGTACAGGTCTGTGAATCTCCAGGTTTACACACTTCACAGCACTCACCATAGCACATACCCTCTCCAATGTCCATAACCCCACCACCCTCTCCCTACCCCACTCCCCCCAGCAACCCTCAGTTTGTTTTGTGATATTAAGAGTCTCTTATGGTTTGTCTCCCTCTCCGATCCCATCTGGTTTCATTTATTCTTTTCCTACTCCCCAACACCCCCACATTGCCTTTCCACTTCCTCATATCAGGGAGATCACATGATAGTTGTCTTTCTCTGATTGATTTATTTCGCTAAGCATAATACCCTCTAGTTCCATCCATGTCAAAAAAAAAAAAAAAGAAATCTTGCCATTTGTGACAACGTGGATGGAACTCAAAATACTTTTATTTATGTTTTTCTAAATAAGTGAAGTGCTGGGTTAGTTATTCTGAGTGTACTGGAGAAAATGAATGGAACTATCTTCAGATTAAAAAATTAGGAATTCATTTGACATAAAAAAGAACTTCAGGCTCATAAGCTTAACAAAAGATTAAAAAAAAGACTTTATAAAAGGACATTTCTGCTTTTTAAGGTATATACATATATACAAGGGACAAGAATATAAAACCAAGGGCGCCTGGGTGGCTCAGTGGGTTAAGCCTCTGCCTTCGGCTCAGGTCATGATCTCAGAGTCCTGGGATCGAGCCCCACATCAGGTTCTCTGCTCAGCGGGGAGCCTGCTTTCTCCTCTCTCTCTATGCCTGCCTCTCTGCCTACTTGTGATCTCTCTCTCTCTGTTTCAAATAAATAAATAAAATCTTTAAAAAAAAAAGAATATAAAACCAAGATAAAACAGGGATAACAACAAGCGGATGCATATACATTTTAAGAAGGCAACAATGATGTGAAAGCTACAATTTAAGAACAGCTTAAATGACTCAAGTTTTATTATCAATAAAATGGAAAATAGTAACAAAAGTTTTATTTTGATAGTGCATACATATTATTAATATAAATGTTATTTCAATTAAAATAGTCTAGAAGACAGAGCATGTTTTTATTTTTTTTTTGTTCGGTTTGTATATTAGTGTAATTCAGTATTATAGATCATGTGATTCTATGCTAATTTAAAATGACAATTGCTATGTATTTTGTGAACAAGAAGAGGTTTTGTTTTTATAAAACAGTTCACATTTATTCTAATATTAGAACTCTAAATGATATAAGCCTCATTCAGAAATATAGTGGTAGTATTTTAATACTTGCCAGATCTCTGTTGAGCTAACAATTTTGTACTTCTAATTTTGATGGTTCCCTGACAAGATGCAAGGAGTAAAACAATCACAGGTAACTTTGAAAGAGTAAAATCCACAAAAAGAATTTAAATTGGTATTCAAAACTATTATTCTACATATATATTCCCCAACACAGGAAGAATTCTTGCTCATATGAGTAAAGAGAATTGAAGGAGGGACAATTCTTTTAAACTTAAAAAGTAATATAATACAATAAAATTTCAATTTAAACTTAAAAAGTTATATAATACAATAAAATTTCAATTTAAACCTAATGTAAAAATTATATCTGTATACAGTGAAGATTAAGAGTTTCAAATAGCTTTAGAATGCAACTATAGGAGCAAATAAATGAAGATTACATGAACTCTGTTCCAACAAGTCCTAGAAAACTCTGGAATTTCTTTAAGTTTCAAATTCTGATGGTGGGGAAAAAAACACAACAAAACCACTAACAAAATGAAAAAGAAACCACCACCACCATTCCATAATGCTATTCATTCACTCAACAACCACTGAGGGTGACTACCTGCTAATGATTCAAATGCCCACTATTATGTTCAAGGATTTCACAACCTGAGAAAGTGTTTCACGTGATCAGTTTGATCAGCACTGACATTAAGCATGCTGCTCTTGTGTTCCTGATAATGGAAAAGAGGCAATAACACTTGAAAATAACTATCATGTGTAAATGATGAGGTCAGTACCAAACAGTGAGAGAACATAAGTCCCAAATGTGTACCTGCTCTGAAGAGCAAGAAGTGGACCCACAACACTTCCAACCTACTTCTAATGGCATCCCCAAGAAATCTTGGTCTGAATTAAAGTTGACACAAGAGGCTCCACTGTCCTCTAGTTTCTGATAGGGAAACAATCAGCTGGAAACCAGAAATTGATGTGGGAAAATCTCCATTCTATTTGCCTGCTCTCTCTGGCAAGAAATAGAGCTAGACAGGCTTGCAGTGGGTCCCCAGGTAGTTGAGAGAGCACTCATTAGGGGGCGTGCTACTTTTCAGTCTCCAAATTAACAAGGGTCTGGCCATACCAATAGCTCAACTAAGATGAAGGTTATCAAGAAGAGGTATCATTTTACTTTAGACTCAAATAGCAAGACTGAAGCAGTTCATTATAATTAGATGGACTTCAGGAAAATCCAGGCACCATATGTATATGTATATGTATGTGTGTATATATATTTTTTATGGGCAAATAGGAACAAATAGCTGAGACCAGGGAGCAATGTCTTTACTTATAGTTGAGAAATTCAAAATTGCCATATGTGGTTTTATGGGAGTCAAGAGCTAATTGTATTGTGCCAATTATGAAATTATTGAAATTACAGAAAGCACACTGTTAAGATCTTATCAATAGAGGCGCTAAAGAAACATCACAAGGGGAAGGAGGCTTCTCTTTCAGGTTCCCTAGTGTTGCATTTTGCTTTGTCTTGTTCCTGCTGCATGGCCCATCAGTGACGGATGTGTGTGAGAACATCCTGTGGTACCCAGACCATGCAGTTCCTTAGTGACCTTGAAGTCTCGGCCTGGGCTCAGTGACCACCATCCTGGGGCCCTCTCAACCTCATACCCATAACAGCACCCCACTCTCTCAGTGAGTCCTACCACCAGCATCACTTGCTTATATCCTGGAAGGTTGTTTCCTATTTTCCTCGTAACAGTGGACTAGCTCTGTCTTGGGCAACCCAGTGCAACCCTCTGGCTCTAATGAGTCCTGACCCTCAACCTAGAATCCTTGGCTGGTGGGAGAGCGCCTGCTTGTAAGTTGTCCTTCCTTGTACATATCCTCCCCACCACGTCCTGGGGAATGGTTTACATTCTCTTTACATCTGTATAGGTACTCTTCTATCATAGTTTAATATCTATCTATTTAGCTACCTAAAAAGACTATTTATTTGAGAGAGAGCAGAGGGAGAGGGACAAGCAGACTCCATGCTGACTGGGGAGCCCGAAAGGGATCTTGATCCCATGACCCTGAGATCATGACCTGAGCCAAATCAACAGTCAGATGCTTAGCCAAATGAACCACCCAGGCGCCTCTGTGTAATAATAATTTAGATCAAACTTGTTTAAGTTATGATTTGATTTCTCTCTCCAGATTGATTCCATTACCTTGATGAAGAAATTTTTACATTTATAGTGACTGCAACTGTAGTTCAAAAAAAATTCACGTGTCAGAAAAAACCCCATAGTGTCTCTGATCACATACAGAACGGTCTCAGATGAAGACATCTCTCCAATTTATCACTTCATGAGACCATATTGTTTTTCCCTGACTTTGTGAGTTATCACCAAAAAATTATGGCATTTAAACCTTAGAAAACACAGATACTCCAATCTTCCAAATTAATCAGAAAGGCTAATTTAGTTTGTTCACAGCTAGTAAGTGCCAGAATGAGGTCAGGACACCAAATCTCTTTAACTTTCAAATTGGTACTTTTTCTACTACATTACTCTGCCTCACTTGACTCCCCAACAAAAACAAGTATTCTTTGAGAACAAGGACTGCACACTCAGAGTTAGTCTGTGTAAGCATTTTATAATGTGTAATGTGATCAGCAAACGTGATGTTAGCAAGAACATCCATATAAATACACTGATGTTTGTTATGTCTATCCAAATCATAAGACACATTAAAAAGAGACTATCTTAATTCATTATGTATGGCCACATTCCCTTGAGTATATACACATTTTTCCTTCTGTCCTAGAAAAGACAAACATTTTTCACCATCATATTCTGATTTCTTCTTTCCTCTATAAGACACTGATTGCAGAGAAGTTAAGTTAGAGTTAAAATAATTTATAAGGCAATTAACTATCAAAATGTCAAAACCTGAAGATAGTCTAATACAACACTCAAGAAATCAATGTCTATTTCAGTAATAGTCTTATTAGCATGCTTCTGCAGGTGGAGCACAAAGATAGTGAAAGGGGCCAAGACAGAAGGATTACATTAACTGTGAAAACAAAGAAGCCTCTTGATGTTTTTCATCTACAAAACTCAGTATTAGAATTCGTTTTAATGAGATGGCCCATGATCTTCATGGCCAAATGTTGCAGTTGCAGCCAAAATGTCAGCCATAGGAAAAAAATCTCCATTTGCAATGGCCCCAAACCACAGCTTTAAGAGAAGAGTCCAGCTATAACTGCCAAAGCTGCCTTTTTGAAGCATTAGGGATCTTTGGAAGACCAATGTAAAATTATTTTGATGATGTCATTAGAGTGCCGCTATTTTCAGGAAATCTCTAAAGATAAAATATCAATATGATCATTTTTATTTTATTATAGAATATGCTGCTGTTTTAGTACTTATATCCTCGAGATTTGGGGTAGTCAGAAGAAAGAAATGCTTACATAAATGATACAGCATAGATGGTGGGGCAAAGTCTCAAATGAGCTCTTTATTTTCTCCTCTGGCCTCTTCCATTAGACCTGTCGGTTCTGTGTAGTTTTAGCCATTTCTAGTCTAGATAGCAGAGAAGTCACAATACTCTCAGCCCAGCTGGAGTTTAGGAGTAAAGAACTCCTACATTTAAGGATAGGAAAAAATTACATGAATGTTTTTGAAATATAACAAATAGTCAACATATCAAAATCAGCCTAGTTCATGATCAAACCTAAATTAGTGAAGGAAAAGAATAGCTTGGAGGGAGAAGAGAAAAGTAAGAGAGCATTTACGAGAATGTCCTTTCTATAAACTGTAAAGTACTATATAACAAATAGATAATCTTAACACTAAAAAAATAGGCATTCATTGTCTTTAGTCCTCCTGTTATTTTTATGAAAGCAATGGGAATAAAACGCCAGTACAAAGCAAGTGCCATATAGAAGATCACATTGTTGGGTCAATGTAAAAGGAGTATTTGAGCTCAACACAATCTGATTTAAACAATGTGGCTTTCATGATCATGCCTGGCAAGTGTCGTAGTCTCACCAATGAGAGCAGCAGGGCTGTGATAAGCACAGTTGAAGTCTGCTGAAGCACAAGGTCTCAAATGGCTTGTCAGGAGTGCTTCTCTCCTCACCTTCAAAGACTTACTGAAAGGTGGGAGTGAGGAGAAAGTAGAATATGAAACACAAGAAAACTCCAGATTCCCTGTAACTGATTGACTATGTATAAAACCAGCATTTGTGCAGAGCAAAAACAGATGTGCTCCAACCTATCAGGGGAGGTGTGATTAGGGCCAAAGGGAAATATCAAGTCAATAGAGGGGAAATACCTTACTGCTTACCATTAGTCAGCAATCACTCAGATGTATAGTGAACTAACCATCTGCATTTTCTTTTTGTCCTTTATGGCTGCACTGTGTGGTCACTTCCATTATACTTACTGACGAATTCCAAGGAAACCCAAGTTGTCCAGTTTCCTTTTATTCATTCTCATGTTTCATATTAACAGACATCTTTGTCTACCACTGCAACCAACCAACCAATCAACCAACCCTCTTTTCCACCCAACTCTTTGGTCTTCAGAGTTTACTACTTTAGAATTTTAAGCAGAAAAAACTTCTGTTTTAAAGACAAGAACAGTGAGCATCAGGAAATCTAACAAGTGCACCATAAAATTATCCATTGAAAGCCATCAGTATTATGAATCTAATAGAATACATACTTGTAAGATTTTTCATTATAAAAGCAATGCAAACTGGGTCACCTGGGTGGCTCAGTCGGTTAGACCTTTGCCTTCGGCTCAGGTCATGATCCCACGGTCTTGGGATTGGGCCCCATATGGTGCTCCCTGCTGCTTCTCCCTTCGTCCCTCCCCCTGTTCGTGCTTTCTCTCTCTCTCTCAAATGAATAAAAATCTTAAAAAAAATTTTTAAATAAAAAAAAAGCAAAGCAAACTAACTGAAAATTGGGAAAATATTTAAAAACATTAAAACTTAGCTATTATCTTACTAAGCAAACACAATAAATATTAACATAGAATATTTTCTTTTAAAATTTTCAACAATGATGACGCGTTTATAATGCTTTTAATCTGGTCTTTAATTAACATTATTATTTAGAATCTTTCCTTGAACATTTGAACATAAATATTTTAGGTATATTCAAAAATGTAATTTATTCATAAATTATATATTCAGATATAATTTCAAATAGTAACTATGAATAGTAAATATTTCATCTTGTAATTGCACCATAATTTACTGATGCATTACCCTATTATTTCCTATTTTTTACTATTATAAGTAATGCTGCTCTAAATTCTTGCTATAAAAAAATCTTACTGTGTTTTATAATTTGCTTTTAGACCATATTCCCAAGACAGTTTAGGAATACACTCTGGAGTCAAACTGCCCTCGTTAAAACCTGTCTTAAATCCTTTCCAACTGTGTCACTTCAGGAAAGTCAACTAACCATCCTGTGCTTCACGTTTCCTCATCTGTAACATGGAGAGGATAGTAATAAAACCTATCTCATAAGGCTGTTATGAGGACCAAATGGGTAGTTTATATACAGTACTTGAAATAGTGCCTGAGGCATACTGTAAATACTATATAAATATCAGTATTAATGTTTCTGAGCCTTAAAATTGCCTGAAACTTAAAAAAGCCTTAATGAATGTACATGCCTAGCAGTAAGGTATGTCCATTTTAATTTCATTAGATTTTCACCAGCATTTGAATATTTTTAGTGTTTGTTTTTGTGTGTGTATTTGTGTTTATGAATTGATATGTGAAAAAGAGTATTTCATTGCTGTTTACAGGGCTTCCATGTTTACTGAGGAAAACTGCCACTGGAAAGTAATGGGAGCCTTTGTGATTTAATCTAGGGATGTGGAGTTTGTCTCTTTAAGAAATAAATAAATCCATTGATATTTGCATTATCTTTCTGATTTATCTAATGATACTTCCTTATTTGATTTATTTAATAACCTTCATTTAAAAAATAGCACTCACATTTTTTTTTTATTCCTCAGTGTTATAGACTCAATGTTTATGCCTCCCTCTAAATTCTTATGTTGAGACCAAATATGATGGTTTTTGGGAGTGGAATTATTGAGAGGTGACTAGGTCATAAGGGCTGAGCCCTCTTAAATTGGATTGGATTAGTGTCCTTATAAAAGAGACCCCAATAGGTTACTGCCTATGTTCTCCTCTAGGATTCTGATGGATTCCTGTCTCACATTGAGGTCTTTCATCCATTTTGAGTTTATCTTTGTGTGTGGTGTAAGGGAATGGTCCAATTTCATTGCCTGTAATGCACATCGCATTCTAATGTACTGCATATGCCATAACATGTGTCCTGCTCTTCTCCTTTAAAAAAAAGAGAGACCCCAGAGGGTCTCACCCCTTCCACTATGTGAAGACTCTCTACGAACCAGGGAACAGGCCCTCACTAGACACCGAATCTGCAGGTGCCCTTATGTTGGACTGCCCAGCCTCCAGAAGTGTAAGGAATGTTTGTTGGTTAAACCCCCCCAGGCTAGGGTATTTTTGTTATAGCAGCATGAATGGCATCTGATTTTGTTGTTCACTCCAGTCTTTTGCTACTA
The DNA here is from genome assembly GCF_002288905.1 of Enhydra lutris kenyoni. Lineage (NCBI taxonomy): Eukaryota > Metazoa > Chordata > Mammalia > Carnivora > Mustelidae > Enhydra > Enhydra lutris. Next base: position 3,387,312 of record NW_019154107.1, on the reverse strand, counting down.
CAAGTTTCCTATTCTGGAATTAGAAACTTCAGCTTCATTTATTTGGTAAAATTACTCAAATATATTTTTCAAAAAGGTACCTTAGTGATCTTGCTGATCCAAAAATATCTTTTTGTTGCTTTCACACATGAATGATAATTTAGATATTAACATTTTAGGACATTACTTTTCTTAAAAGATTTATGGATTTTGTTTCATTGTCTTCTGGAAGTTATGGTTTTACAGTACACATCCAAATACAATATAATTTGTTTCTTTGAAGTCAAAACCTCTCATGTGTCTCTTCCCGTGGTTAAATGAACAGAGTTGCTTCTTGCCATAAAACTGTAAAATGTTACCAGAAAATATCTTGAAGCTGTTGTCTTTCCAATTCATTTTCTGACTTTGTTGAAAAATTCAATTTTCCCAGTTTCTATTCCTAAATTTTTCTATTATATCCTTAATTATTTTCTATTGTTTTCTTCTTTAGAAACTAATAATTAGTTGAGAGTGCATTAACCATAACCTATCTTCTATGGCCATTATCTTCTCTCATGTTTTGTCTTTTTATTAATTTACTAAAAATCTGAGAGTCAATAAAGTTTATTTTGTGTCTCATTGTTTCAATTTTATGGAATAACCAGCATGTTTTTTATAGCTATCAGCATGGTTTAATTTCTATTTCCATGTTCTTATTTTTAAAGACTGTTTTTTTTAAAAGTTCATTTTGTGCTCAGCTTATCGTGGTTTTGTCTTCTTTACAATACGGTATTCTGTTTTAATGCAAACAATGTTCTTCTGATTCTTACTGAGATCATTAAATAGATGTTTTTAATAAACTTATTGCATGGGAAAGGATTTTCTTCTGATATATGAGAAGATATTTCTTCTCTTTCCCATTCTTTTTCTTTACTCATTCTTAAATAAAAATCTGTCTCAAGAAAAGACACACCTCATAACTTCTGAGTTATGTCAATTTGTCCAGGTGCTGAAGAGTACTCTGATGCTTATATTGTCTATGGAACTCCTAGGGTATAGAAGGTTTTCATAAGTGAGTTCTCCTTCCTCTTCATAATTGCCTTCCTTACCCTCCAGGCAAAATAAAGATATAGGGATTGGGTTTGGGCTGAGACAGATGATGTTCTAGTGCACATCTCAAGCTACTGTAGTCTCTACTCATTTATATGAGTACTCTGACTCAACTATTATAGTAACAAAGAGAACATTCAAATTCAGTCACAACTTGATTCTAAACAAGTTATATGAAAACTCAGGTTTTTATTTTGTGGTGCACATAAAAAAGAAAAAGGGAAAATAAAAACATAAATACTGGAAAGAAGGTCATGAGATTACATATGATTGTACTTAGCAGATACTAATATTCTCATTTTATTTTATTTTATTTTATTATCTTTTTTTAGATTTTTTAAAATTTATTTATTTGACAGACAGAGATCACAAGTAGGCAGAGAAGCAGGCAGAGAGAGAGAGAGGAGGAAGCAGGCTCCCTGCCGAGCAGAGAGCCTGATGCGGGGCTCGATCCCACACCCTTGGGATCATGACCTGAGCTGAAGGCAGAGGCTTTAATCCACTGAGCCACCCAGGTGCCCCTAATATTCTCATTTTAGATATTAAGAACAAAGTCTCCTACAAATATCAAATCATTATGTCATATACCTGAAGCTAATGTTATGTGTCAATTATAGCAATACATTTTTTTAATTGTTAAAATTTACCTTAAAAAAATCTCAAAGAAAGTTCAAACACTTGACTAAGGTCATGGATATACAAAATGTTAGAATTAGGGTTAAGATAGTACTTTAGACTTAATGTGATTTCCTTTACCCTACAGAAAATTTGGAAAGAGACTTTTAAAATATTTTGTTTTAAAGAAAGTATTCCAGCATCATATGCCAAGTGGTTGGAATAACTCAATATTATTTTATTATTTTTTGAAAAGAGTCTTACTGTGAGAAGTAACACACAAGTATATAACCTTCTACTGAAAGCTAGCACATTAAAAGGCCAGGAAGGGAGAAGTGGAAATAGACAAATACCACATGATTTCACCATATGTGGAATTTAAGAAACTGAACAAACAAGCAAAAGGGGGGAAAAAAAGAGAGAGGCAGATTCTTAACTACAGAGAGCAATGTGGTGGTTACCAGAGGGGAGGTGGGTGGAAGGGTGGGTGAAACAGGTGACAGTGTTTAAGGAGGGCACTTGTGATGAGCACCAGGGAGCGTTGAATCACTATATTGTACACCTGGAACTAGTATCACACTGCATGGTAACTAAATGGAATTTAAATAAAAACTTTAAAAATGTTAATAAAAAAATAAAAGAATAGGAGAACTCTAAAAGAAGAAGGAAATACAAGTGCTTTCCAAGCTGAACTGATTGGTTAATGCCACCCACAGTCTCAATCATCATCAGACAGGATCTTTAAATTCTCACTAGCTGGAATGTGAAATTGCCAAAGTAATAAATTGCATTCACTTCTAAACTTCTTCAGTGTTACTTATGTTATTACTTACTTCTAACAGAGGTGAAGAAGTTATCAGGACTGATATGAGCATCAGCCAAATTATAGATTTATAAAGAAAAGTAGCAAATTGTTCATTAACAAGAAAGGTAATACCTTCCTATAAAGTTTAATGTACTCACATTCCATTTCTAGTAATAAAATAAAATATCTGCAAAGTCATTAATTGATTAAATAAATATTACCAAATTAAAATTTGGAAGGTTCTTTGCTGAGTATAGAATCTTATCAAAGGCAGATTGCTTATTCTATTAAGTATTTCATCCAAATGACAGGTTGTTTACCCCATTCCACAACCAAATACTTTTCTCTTTTTTTGTCACAAAAAATTTCTGATTTCAAATTCTCTTTTTTAAGGTTTTTCATTATATTCCAACCTTGCTACATACTACAATCTTAAAATTTGTAACACATTTTATATTTTCCTATTAGGATACAAAAGAATGGTTGTAACTAATTTAACCTGTTCTTTTATACTTTTTATATTCTTTTGTACTTTTCCTATGAGATAAGCAGAGCTCATTTTTACAGGCTATACCATTTTATTTAATTACTAGTTAAAGAAATATTTTCTAATGAAGATGAAAATAAATCCAAACATACTTACCACATGAAGAATTTTATTCTCTGTTTCATACACAGTACAGTCCTTCAAAAAAAAGAAATATATTCATTAGCTTAAAACATCAGACATGCCTTTTAAAATACTTTCTTAGGAAATTTACTACAATTTGAAAAAGTCTTGACAATTCAAGCAAAAACAGCAATAAGAATAAAAAAAAATCCAGAATGCCATATATTAAAATATTCATAGTAGTTAGCGCTGATGGTTAGTTACAGAGATATTCTTATTTTTGTTAAACTATATTTTCTAATTTTACACACATATCATGGAGAATAATTACATTAAACAGAAATAAAATCAAATATTAAAAAATATTGTAACATTCTCTGTCTAAATTTTTATGTGTGATACTTTTTGTTGCAGTATTCCCAATATTTCAAATACGAATTTTTTATAGATTAGAACATTAGGAAAAACATTAATATTTATTTTAATAGTCTTAGTTTCAAAAATGCTTTTATATTTTCAACTATTGTAGGTTATCAAATATCCTTTACACTATGCATTTAAAATTGATACACACTACTAATAAATATCAAGTTCATAGTTTTTTACTTAAATTAGAATCTTTGGAATTATAATTATTTTTAAAAATCACCATTGTCTTTTTACCTGCAGTTGCTAGATTTATAATGAGCAGAAATACAGCAAAGTGATCTCTGCTTAGAAACTTTGTTTCTATGTCTCATTTTTTTGAGAAATTTATAAAATGGGAATGATATTAGTAGTAACCCAATAAGGGTATTGTGAGGAATAAATGAGAAAATGGATAAATAGCTTAGCATAGTATCTGGCATACAATAAGTGATAAATACATTTTAACCATGAATTATTGTTGTTCTATGTCTTTATTTTAAAAATTTAAACTAATTACCTTTACTTCAAAATATAAAGTTAACTAATTACTATTTGACCATCTAATTTTGAAAGAATAACCATGTTTCACAGTACTGCATATTTTAAGGAATGATAGCCCATTTCATTTTTTCCCCTGAATTTAATTTTTTAAAAAATGGATCTTGTTGAACATAGTTTTTGATAATGCCATTTCACCAAAATAACTTGTCAAAAATATTATGTATTCTTATCAGGGGCAAAAGTTTTAGAGTTAAATTTAGGTGATTTATTTCACAAATTAATAGAAAAACTTAAGGACTGGGCCTTGCCATACTGAAGGGCTTCTGTGCTGACGAAGAAGTCGGTTACGAATTTAGCCATATTCGTGTCTCTATAAATTAAGTATGAATTATGTGTACAGGGGAGACAAGGTATAGATAAAGTATTTATACTGGGAAAGTACACTGTACTTACATCTGAATTTGGAAGAGTCCAATTTTACAGAATTAATTTCAAACACAATTACACTGGTAAGAGATGATTTGGGAAAAGTTGGAAAGTTGCCCAGTTTCCCCAAGCCGCTGTACAACTTGCTTCAGCTATAACGGATGCAAGTTTGATTATTTACCTACCTTCCCCGAATCAGAGAATATGATTAAATGTTCAAACTTCAAAGGGATTCTCCTCAAGGAAAAAAGCAAGTATGATCTAAATGGATATCCTGCGAGTGATACAATAATCACACAGAGAATAACTATTTCAAGTTCCTCAAAATATCATACTTTACTTGCACATCCCTAGTGTAACATAACAAAAAGAACTGGTAAATAAAATCTTATACTATTGTCGGTAATCATATTGTTTGTTGGTAGTAGTGTTTTCAATCTTTACTGTTTTGCTGAAACTACTGTGTTTTATAGGATGAAGCAACTGAACAGTTATGCGATACTACTATCATTCTATCAGTTTAGGCATCCTAAGTAATTTTAGCATGAGACAAAGTAGATACATATACAAGAAGGTAAGTAGAACCTAGAGTCTCTTGATATATCATGTGGTACACGTATGTATGTATTGCTTAGTGTCGCCCACTGAAAAGACACAATTAACTGAATAATGAATAAATTCCTCAGTTAGTGATTTTCAAATATCATTTCCTGGGCCTTCTAGGAAAATGGTGGATTCCAAATCTGGGGTAGGAAATGTAAAAGATGACCTTGGATTGTACTGTGACACAGATAAGAAGAAGCTATTAAACTCTATAAGGTTTGATTCGGAAGGATTCAGCAGGATTCGGAAGTCAAAATTAAGTGACTCTTACTGGCCAAAGATGGAGCAATTTAGGAAACTAAAAAAAATAATAGTTACAGCGGATGGAAACAGTAAATTACATGCTAATTATAATACATATTAATACAGTTGATGATTAATTTCATATATACCAGATACATCCAAAAATATTCAGTAACAGTTGTATAATACTGCATATATTAAACATGGCCCCTGACTTAGAAAAAGCACAGGTTAGGGAGATAGGCGTTCACACAAACAAGTTAAAATATGTAGAATGCCAAAGTTTATGTAGAATGCCATAAAGTTTAAGTTTCAATAACTTCACAAGCATGAAGGCCACAAAATATAGAAATCAATACGTGAAAGGCCAATTATTTAAAATTTTATAATACTGATATATTTCTCATTAAAATGCAAAGTGCCCACTGTATTGTGCTATGTACTTGCTCAAGTCAAATTTCAAACTTTGTAAACACATGCATCAGCTCCTGCTTCTCAGTGACCAGAAGGATTAAATCTGTAATCTGAGCTTTAAGATTATTCAATTCTGACATGGCCAATGAAGACAAAGTCTAAAAGAGATACATCAGGTGACTGAAGTGGACAAGGTTTACCATCAGTCTAAAAAACTATCACAAACATCAAAATTAAAAACTTACTACTGAAACAAACAAAACCAAATGACTATAAAATAAATTGGAATAATTAAATTTTGAAAGGATGTTTATATTATGTTTGTAGCATATTCACATATGTGGCTTTATTAAAGCTTAAATTTGCACTAACACATTTGGGACACTTGCAATTACTATAATAAAGGCAGGGTCATAGGGCTGGGGGAGCAGAGGAGGAAACAACTAACTCTGCCTTTAAAAAATCAGGAAAGGTGACTTTTTTTTTAAAAAGATTTTATTTGTTTATTTGACAGAGATTACAAGTAGGCAGAGAGGCAGGCAGAGAGAGAGGAGGAAGCAGGCTTCCCGCTGAGCAGAGAGCCCGATGAGGGGCTCGATCCCAGGACCCTGGGATCATGACCTGAGCCAAAGGCAGAGGCTTAACCCACTGAGCCACCCAGGCGCCCCAGGAAAGGTGATTTTTAATTGAGTCTTGGAAAAAGTGGGTTTTTAGGTAAAGAAAATAAAGGCAGCACTACTGCAAAAGCAATCAAACTACCCTCAAACACTTCTAAGCTACTGCAATAATTTTCAGATTTTAGCTCTGTATACATGTAAGAATCACTTGCAAAGTGGGTTAAAATGCAGATTTCTGGGTTCAGCCCCAGATAAATGGACAGGGTAGACCTGGAGTGGGGGCCCCATCATGATTTTGATGAAGATGGTATTTTGAAAGACAATCTATATTATAGGATAAGATGTGACAGAAGAACACCAAAGCAAATCAAACCAAAAATGACCAAATATATAGAACCTGAAAGACTATAAATTGATTTGAAAATAGTATCTGCTGGTTCAGTCAAAACAGTTCTCAACTCCTCGGAACTATCTGCTTTTGTTTCACATTCTCCCCAATTTATTGATTGACTTTTCCTTTTTTTCCACCCAGTAAACTTATTTCTTTCTTCAACTGCTCATCACTTTGAATAACTGCTTCTACTTGTATCTATCTCTACCTTCCTTCAGCCGCATGGGCCTGTTCATTATTGAAAGCCAAAGGCTTTCGCAAAGGTTGGGACACAGCATAATAAAAACCAAACAGAACAAAACAACACAAAAAAATATGTATTAACCTGCTACTTTATGTTAGGGAGAAGAACAGAAACTAAATGACTGTGTTCTATTTACTTAAGCTATCATGTTAAGGAGTTCATTTTATTATGCTGAATATTTAAATAGCTGTAGGTACCTTAGGGGATTCATTTTATTAATAAGTTATTTTATTTCCATCAAGACATGAATTTAAAATATTGGCTTTCAAGTGTGGGTTTTATTAAAACTTAGGGCCAAATATTTTCCCCCAAAAAATCATATCCCAAGTTTTAAAAGGAAAACAGCACCAAATATGGAGAAATCCACATTTTAAAGGACCTATTCATGCTAAGAAAAGGTACACCTCTGACGTTCTACTTATTTTTAGGTTAGGATTAAATTTAGATTTTTAAAAGTGGATTTAGAGCTATGCTGCTATATACTCCTAGGAATTCTCTTCAGTAGCTCATGCTCTGTCTCTTACTGTGCATGGAAAATGACACTTGCAATTTCTTCTTTATTCTTTTCCATATAATGCTTCTACAAACTATGTGATGCACATTTAAATGTATCAAATTCCTAACAAGACAATATTCATAAAGATAATGAGTGTTTCTTTATTTTTGATCAATTTTTTTCTTTTTGAGAAGGCTAAGTATGCACAGAAACCGTCCTCCACAGATGAGTTAGGTGCCCACACAGGATCATAATCAGTTATTGTTCTTGTGAAACAGTGATGCAACTGCCATATGGAGCCACACACATAGAAACCCTTCTTCTATCCTATGAGAGCTCTCACTGATGTTCCCTACTTTGTCAACACATCTTAAGCATCCTGGGGTCATGATGTTCAGTAAAAGTAATTATCTCTCATCAACTGTGTATCATAGTCATAGGAATAGCTCATTAACATTGAATACATAAAGAAAGTGAAGAAAAATAGTCTATGTTTCTAATGCTGCATACAGTTATATTTCTTGGAACTTTGGAACTATGAATGCTCTAAGTTTTCATATCTTTTTTGGTATATTATAGTATACATGTACATATAATATAAAACTATTGTTTTGGTTTTTTTTTTTTTGAAAGACAGCATACCCACATGCAAAGGGGAAGGGCAGAGGAAGAGGGCGAGAGAATACCAAGCAGGCTCCAGGCTCAGAGCCTGAGACAGGGCTCTCTCTCATGACCCTGAGATCAGGACCTGAGCCAAAATTGAGTCGGATGCTTAACTGACTGAGCCACCCAGGTGCCCCTAATAAATATTGTTTTGCTTATACGTAACATTTAAATAATCCATCTATGCAAACCTTTAATAATGACACCTTCATACCAAATATTTCACATATTCAATTGTCAAGGTGCCAAAATGTCTCCAATGCTTAAGTGATTAATTCATATGAGTTAGTGTTTATTTTATTCATTCACTCATTCATTTACCCAAGTCACAATTCCATTCACCAAAAATGGTTCCTGGGGCAACTTGTAAGTGCAATTCAATGTCAGGCACTACCAGGTAATCAAAGATAAATTAAACTTGGCCCTTGGCCATCATTCTTTAGTGGAGAAATTGATCAAATAATACTATAAGGTACATGACAAATGCTCACAGAAGATCTCATAAAAAAGAGATAAATCCTAACTTGTTAATCTGGAATGACTTTCTGGAGGAGGTACTTTACTGACCTTAAATAGCTTTTGAATCTGGAAATTGGGGGTTCACAGGGAACAAACATTTCAGCTTGTGCAAACACAATGAACGAAGGCATGATGAGAAGTAAGCACACCAGACTAGAGCATAAGATATGTGGAATGAATGCAACAGGAAAGAAAGTCTAGAAAATAACATGAGGTCATACTGTAGAGAGCTACCAATGCTAGGCTGGAGAAATTTTGTTTTGAAGGGAATACAATTTTTATTTTTCGTGACAATCTATTTTGAAGCCCTGTTCAACCAGGATAGCACTTTAATTGGTCAACTGATAATTTCTTGTGACTTTATTTTGGAAGGGGTTAAAGTCAGGGTAGCTTACATAGTGCCATGGCTGGTGTTAAACAGCAACATTAAAATGGTGAGTGTGGGGCGCCTGGGTGGCTCAGTGGGTTAAGCCACTGCCTTCGGCTCGGGTCATGATCTCAGGGTCCTGGGATCGAGTCCCACATCGGGCTCTCTGCTCAGCGGGGAGCCTGCTTCCCTCTCTCTCTCTGCCTGCCTCTCTGTCTACTTGTGATCTCTGTCTGTCAAATAAATAAATAAAATCTTTTAAAAAAAATGGTGAGTATGTGTGCTGCGGGCAAGGGGAGGAGGAGAGGAGTCCAAACTCTGTGATCCAGCTAACAACTCTAATAGCCATTTCTTCTTGGTCCTTTTCTCATTTTTTTTTAACTTTCCCTTAGTTACAAGAGTCATTTACAGGTCATTTTTTCAGATAATGAATCTCTGTAAAGCTGTGTATCTTTCTAGATATACCAAGTAGACATTTCATCTCTGGGGAGGATGGAGGAGTGTGTACTTTACTTTACTCAGATTCAAGGAAGTGCTCAGAGATGTCTGAACATTGGAAGTATGTGGTCAAATATGTTTTATGAAAACAATGGAGAAGAAATTGTGGATTTGGAATGGAAGAAAACTGGAGGTAGCAAGATCAGTTGGTATGCTCTTTCAATAGAAAATGTAATATGTAATCCAATCTTGAACTGAGTTTATGATGATGGAAAGCAAGTTGAGGAGAGGTGGCTGACATACATGTAGCCAAGAATAAGAATTGGGTGATTGATTCATCAGGCACAGAGGATGATGGGGAGAGGAAAGTTAAATATTACTCCAGGGTTCAAACCTGAGCAAATGGATGGATGGCTGAGTAGAAATGTTAGGAGAGACTCTGGGGAGAATAAAATAATTATATTTGGGGCATGTGAAATTAGAGGTGGCTGAAAGATAGGATATTTTATACAAAGCTGTCCAGCAAGCAACTGAGTAAACTGAACTGGATGTAAAATAAAGCCAGACCTGTGAGTATTTACACTGAAGTGACAGTTAAAGGCCCAAGAAAACAACAATATATTCATTAAAAAAGAAAATGTATAGTGAGAAGATAGCAGAAGACAGAAGCTCAGACAATGCTTACATTGTCTGGGAATGCTTACATTGTCTAGGAAGGAAGGGTTAGTTGTGTGGCCAGGAGTAAGGGGTAGAAAGTTGTACTACAGAAACATACTTGTTAAAACTTATAGTGATAAGAGGATTATCATAATTATGTTCTATGTCTGTGCTGCTTGAAATTCAGTAGTTTTTATTTTTTTAAAAGATTTTGTTTATTTACTTGACAGACAGAGAGAGATCACAAGTAGGCAGAGAGGCAGGCAGAGAGAGAGGGGGAAGCAGGCTCCCCACCGAGCAGAGAGCCCAATGCGGGGCTCGATCCCAGGACCCTGAGATCATGACCTAAGCCGGAGACACAGGCTTAACCCACTGAGCCACACAGGCACCCCCAAATTTGGTAATTTTTAGACATATGTGGCTCCTGAGCAATTAAAATGTGCAAAGAAGGAACTGGATTCGTAATTTTACTTAATTTTAATTAATTTAAATTTATATTTCAGTTGCCACATGCAGCTAGTGGTCACCATGCTAGCCAGAAGGTCAGGTCTAGAGAAATATACTATGGTCCTTCCAACAATTATGAAATGGGAAGCCACTTAACAAGATTTTCAAACAAATAACAATAAAGCAGCAGCTGAAAAGAGCGACATGAAAGAGTTTAGTTTCCAGTTATTGACCAGATGCTTCACTTTTTTTTTTTTCTCCCACAAGAGCTGATTCCGGTCTGTTGTGACATCTACAGTAGCAGCATAGTACAATGAAAGCAATTCTTTCTGTAGGATGATACACAGAAAAGAGCTATTAAAAGGAATTCGAAGTAGTCATCACCTAGCTTTGTGGGCACAGAGAAAGCAGTGCCAGGGGTAAAGGCTTTGCAATGGATGGAAGATAAAAGTCCAAACAAAATTTGGATGCATTGAAAGAGCAAAAGCTGACTGAGTGCCCTGAGTGAAAAGAATGTCCATAGTGAATAGACAGTCATCGGTCTTCTTGAATGTGTTATCAAAATGTTACTGTTAAATTTCAGATCTATAAATATCCTTGGCAAACAAGAGAGGCAAAGGTATAACCAACCGCTGCGCAAGTTCCTCCTTGGCAACCCTTTCAGCATTTTGGCTAGCTTGATGACCAAAAACTTGTTGGAGCAGTCTTCTTGCTATTGTTTTGGGAATGAGAAGAGAATTCATGAAGAATGGTATGAATCTTCGAGCACTGTATCAAAAACTAATGATGTATTTTATGGTGACTAACATAACACAATAAAAAAATACAATGTAAAAAAAAAAAGAACCTAAACTTTTTTTTAAAAAAGATATTATTTATTTATCTATTTTAGAAAGAGAGAGCACATGAACAATGGGGGGAGAAGGAGAGAGAGAGAGATTCTTTTTTTTAAAGTTTTTATTTATTTATTTGACAGAGAGAGAGAGATCACAAGTAGGCAGAGAGGCAGGCAGAGAGAGGAGGAAGCAGGCTCCCCACTGAGCAGAGAGCCCCTATGTGGGGCTCGATCCCAGGACCCTGAGACCATGACCTGAGCCGAAGGCAGAGGTTTAACCCACTGAACCACCCAGGCGCCTGGGAGAGAGATTCTTTTTTTTTTTAGATTTTATTTATTTGACAGATAGAGATCACAAGCAGGCAGAGAGGCAGGCAGAGAGAGAGGAGGAAGGAGGCTCCCTGCTGAGCAGAGAGCCCGATGCGGGGCTTGATCCCAAGACCCTGAGATCATGACCCGAGCCGAAGGCAGCGGCTTAACCCACTGAGCCACCCAGGTGCCCCTGGGAGAGAGATTCTGAAGCAACTCTGTGCTGATGGCAGAGCCCACCTGAAGTGGGTCTTGATCTCAGGACTTTGAGATCATAACCTGAGCTGAAACCAAGAGTCAGACGCTTAACTGACTGAGCCACCCAGGTGCCCCTCTTGAAATTTTCAAATGACCCATTTTGAAAAGAAATAGCTAAGATTTTTCATTGGGTTAAATAAGGTATTGAGTTGTAACATACAAAGAGCAATAAACAAGGGATGGGAGGAGAATGTGAGTGGGCATGACCTTAGTGGTCATCTGTAGTCTTTCCATCAGGGAACACAGCCAATTTCATCTGCACCTTGCATCATATTGCTCTTCAAAATTCTGTCTACTTTCTCCCCCACTCCCTCAGAGGCCATCTAAAATGAAAGCACATTTGGATTTAATATTTTTTAAAGATTAATTTATTTATTTGAGAGAGAGAGAGAGAGAGAGAGAGCACGAACTGGGTGAGGGGCAGAGAGAGAAGGAGAAGGAGAGAAGCAGATTTTCCGCTGAGCATGGAACTCAACATGGGCCTTGATCTCAAGACTCTGAGATCACAACCTGAGCGGAATTCAAAAGTCAGATGTGTAACTGACCCAGACACCCAGGTGTCCTTCCAGTCTGGCTTTAATCACTCTAGTCTTCACAATGAAAGACTACTGTCTCAGTAGTTGAATGCATATGGAAACTAATCTAGCATATAAAGACTTGGAAATGCAGGCAGAGAAGTAAGGCTGATTGTTTTTTCAGCATCTTAATGGCTCTGTAATAAATCTAAAAACTACTCAGGCTAATCAAGATTGAGTGTCAAAAGGGATAAAAAGTAAAAATGTCAAGTTAAGGTATTAATGACCAGAAAACTCATTAGGGTGACTGTGATCCCTATAACTTTAATAGCTTTATTTTGACAACCTAAAGAAGCAGTGAGCTAATCCCCATCATGAGCTAAGTTTGTTTATTCTGCATGTCTTGAGTCAAGACCTAAATATTTTTAAAAGATTTTATTTATTTATTTGACAGAGAGAGATAGGGCGAGAGAGGGAACACCAGCAGGAGGAGTGGAAGAGGGAGAAGCAGGCTCCCTGCTGAGCAGGGAGCCCGATGTGGGGCTAGATCCCAGGACCCTAGGATCATGACCTGAGCCAAAGGCAGACACTCAACAACTGAGCCACCCAGGCGTCCCAAGACCTAAACATTTTTGAAAGGCCTATGTCCTATATTTTATGTTTCCACAGGTTATCTGTTAATCTTACTCTCTCCCATTAGATGGTCAGTATTTTCAAAGAACGAACTCAATTGTGTCTTAAATTCTCGAGGTTCTCTTTTCACTATATAAGTATAGTCTCAATTTATCATCTATGAGTATTTTATTCCATTGATTCTCTATTTTCACATTCTATAATAAACATTTCACATTGGCTTTAGAGATTAGGTACATAAATGAAATTTTAAAGCCATTTTTTAAAAAATAAAATCTAATTGCCAAACTAACACAGTACATTTAGTTTCTTTACACTCTAATTTTGTACCAAAATAGACTGAGTTTCAGTTTTAAAATAATTTTAAAGATGAGCTTGGTTTTAAACTTTAATCTGCATGATCTCAGCAGATATTTACAACAAAAATAATTGGGCTTTCTCTGCATGCGTGAAGATTCATATTTATGTAAAAGACATCAAGAATTTTATATCTGTACAATAAAGTTAACATTTCTTTGTTTCTCTAGCTTCCAAATGTTCAAAAAGTTTCTCTAGCTTCCAAATGTTCAAGTTACTTACTGCAATGACCATCTAATATATCATAAGGGAAAGAATATCTATAGAGTCTAAGTGATGAAAGACAATTTTTCCCTTGTGACAAATTCAACTAAGGAGCTCAAGCAAAGATAAATACTATGACCCCTCATAAATGAAAATATAAATTGAACATTACTTCATCAGTTCAAGATCATCCACTTGGCTGCCTGAAAAATAAATGCAAATTATGGTATATTTGAAACAAATTCCAAGTATTAGTCTTAAAAATTCTTTAGTCCATATATATTTATCCCTTTTATCTCCTTAGATTGCATTTTCTTAGACAAAATGGAAGCATTTCTTTTCAATATGTACATCTGAAAGGGTAACATTGATACCCAGGCACTCAATAAATATTTTTAGATCATTAATGATAATAATATACTTAAATCCTAATAAATATTAAATTGTCGAGGTAACAATAGCAGCCTACATCTAGGCATACTTTTGTACACCCTCAGAAATCATTATCATAAATAACCAGTATCCATTTAGGGTTTCCTAGTAGTAACACTGAGTGATTGTAAGACAGAATTTTATGCTTTGAAAAACTTCAAGAGGTCTTCCCCTTCCCACAAAACCTATCACCAATATTGCAGTAGATTAGTTAAGATACTAAGATAGTATCGCAGTAGATTAGTTAAGATACTAAGAGACACCAATGCATAAGAACACATCATTGAGAAGAGAGAAGAAATTCTTTGAACTCAACTTTTACCAACATATTTTTTGGATATTTCAAAATTTTCCACATAATTTAATTTTATGGTGCTTTCCTTATGTTCAAATAAACAAGATTATTGTCCTTAAAATTCTGGTATAATGCTATACTGGAATTCTTTATATATTCTTTGCTATATCAGACTTGTATTATGCTTTCTAAATATACGTTCCCTTCTTTTAAAGAAAATATTAAACTTACTGTAGCTACTGAAGTCAGTCATTGCTGTATGACTTACTTTGTCCAATGAAATGTGGGCAGATGTGCTTGCCCCATTTGCAGAAACATGCTCTTACCTCTCTGCTGTGATGACCAGCAATGTTCAAAAAGAGGCTACTCTGGGATTTGAAGTGAGGAGGATATGGAGTAGAGCTATAGTAATCCAGGCTGGATATGAAGCATGCGCACTGGACATGAGTGATATTAAAAGCACAAATATTTCTGGGTTGTTTATTACTGCAGCATAATCTAGCTTAACTCGACTGATACAATCTTCCACCAGATAGAAGGGTTAAAGCTAGAACACATATGAAAATGAAGACCTAACCAATGCAGAGTTTAATGCAATAACTATTCCATTATTTTTTTTAATGTAAGCTCTACACTCAATGGGGGGCTTGAACTTACAACCCTGAGATCAAGAGTCACATGCTCTACCGACTTGAGCCAGACAGGAGCCCCCATTTTATAAATTTTACATGCTGTACTTCATTTCAAGAAATGTACTACTTTTCAGAAATGCTATGTCTTTCCTTACACAATGCAATTTGCAGTCAGCCTCAGATTACACTCTTAACTTCATTAAAATCTAGTATTTCATCATCTTGCGCTTGTATATCATTTTTGTCTCATTTTATTAGTCTTATCTATGCTCACTTGTCCTAATTACTTAATTCTGACCAGTTCTTCAAACATGCCAATATCACGTATAATCTCAGTCCATTATTTCACTTGTGTTAGGGCCTAATTTCATCTGAATTACCTGTGTGATGTTGGTTGTCATTCTGACCCAACCCGAGGGATCTGGGTTATTAAAAACTACTTTGTCAGTAAAGACGAATGTCTTAGAAAATTGGCGCCTGTAACTAGTAGCTCCCTATATTTTTTGGTATGCTTTAATCTTTTATAAGCATGAAAATTTGTAATGATTTAATGATAATCTATGTAGGACATAAGGATCCATAACATGCTGAAAATGTTATTATTTCTTCTTATTTTACTAAGTTCCCAGCATATTAGTTTCTAACATTGATTTCTCCCTTATTATAAATGCACAATGACCATTTTCATTAATATCTTATGTTTGATGTCTTAAAGAACATGTTTAACTAGCCTCCTCTATAAATGTGTCACCTCTGGGTTGATATCACCTATAAATAGTTGAACCTACTGATCCACAGTTCTCAGTCATTCAACCTATGGTAGAGTTTGGGGAACTTGCCTCTTAACAAGCTTCCCCAGGTGAATTATAGACCATGAACGAGGCTTTGAGAAAACACTATTCTTGAACCCATCCATTTTCTTCTCACCTCATAATCCTCTCATTCTAAATCAGTTAATTATGAGCACAGTGGTTATCAACTTTGGCTTCAGGTTAGAATCAATGGAGGCATCATTTAAAAACTACTCATGCCAAGCCTGACCATAAAGAGTCTAATTTAATAAGTCTCATGGAGCACAGATATCAGGGCTTTTAAAAAGCTCCTTGCTTCATTCTAAGGAAAAGCCAAACATGAGGAGAAATGAGCAGAAAGTATTACGAACAATGTCAAAGCATGGATCTAAGTCCTGGCCATGTCACTTATTGTGTCATTTTCCCTCTCTGAAATTCCATTTACTCACTTACAAAACTGAGATAATGACATCTGGTCTACCTGCTTCACTGGGTTATTGTGAGGAAAAAAATCTGATTCTGATAACATGTTGTAAAAGCACTTGGCCAACCTCAAAATAGCCGTGTTATTATTCCCTGACCATTAAACTTTGTATAGACATTTTGTTCTTCCAATAATTTTTAAATGTCATAAGGAAGGGGCGCCTGGGTGGCTCAGTGGGTTAAGCCTCTGCCTTCGGCTCAGGTCATGATCTCGGTGTCCTGGGATTGAGCCCCGCATCGGGCTCCCTGCTCAGCAGGGAGCCTGCTTCTTTCTCTCTCTGCCTGCCTCTCTGCCTACTTGTGATCTCTCTCTGTCAAATAAATAAATAAAATCTTTAAAAAAAAAGTCATAAGGAATAGGGTTCATCTAGATAGGGTTTGAGGGAGGGGTACAAAAGTGGACAGAAGAGCCCAGAGCAGTATACTTCAATTCTAAAAGGCAGTTCAGTTGGGAGAGAAAGCAGGAAAATATTTCTGTAGACAGTTTAAATGTGAAGAAACAGAAAGCCTAGTGAGATATTTTGTAGGGTAAGGAGGCCTGTGGAAGACAGTGAAACATTAAAATGGAAATTAACAGTTATATTATTAGTAACTGCTGAATAGCACAACTGTAGACATTTTAAAAGACATTTTAAAATGCCGTTGGGGATGGCACTTAAACTGTAGCAAGATACATGAAATAGTTACAGAACCAGGACAAATAAAAGTATGTAATCGAACCTTTTCTTTTTTCCTGCTTAGGTACTTTCATAACTCCTACTCTGGCACTACACAGTCTCAACATTGTATTCTATATTCCTTTACAGCTCAGGTTTCCAAATTTGGTATCAAATCAAAACTGGAATTTTCAAGCTACAAAAGCATTCCAAATGATACCCAGAAATGCACACATGGATTTATTTGGGAAGGCTGAGCAGACTGGACAGTAATGGTAACCTTTTCTAACTCCAAAACTAGCCCTCTCCTCCTAGTCTCTGGTCCTCTCCACAGGAACCTCTCCTTCCCTCCCCTCTTCTTTCCTCTTATCTTCTCTCCCTTCCCCAGTTCACTAGCTCATTACCTGTTTCATGGAGGACACTGGTACTATCACCACTGTTTCCTGCCTCCCCCACTCATCTTCCTGAAGTTGCAAGGGTTAGTAGGAGAAAGGATAGGAAGAAGCAGCCTTAAAATTTTAAGGACTAATTGTGTATTTGTAATAATGACAATAGACCTGGATTTCATCGACTTTGAAAAGAATTTTTTTTTTTTCTTTTCAGGCTTAATTCTCTTTAGGTCTTCATCAGCATCACAGTGAGTTATAGCAGCGAAACCTACAATCTGTAGTCCTTTTTGGGGGGGAATCTTAAGGGGAAATGAGTCCTCTCATTCTTTCAACAGACATTTGTTTGCCAGGCACCAGAGACACAGAAATGCGCGAGGCAGATACCTGCTTTCACCAAGTCTCCCACAGCAAATCTTTCCTTAAATGGACTGGTATTACTTTGGATTTTATCTTTAAAAAGAATCATCATGGTATAAGACAAATGGTAACATATCAGGGACTCTCTCCTGAAGTTTATTTTATCACCTGTAGGGATAAGAATCATGTAACCCATCTTTTTTTTTTTAAGATTTTTATTTATTTATTTGGCAGACAGAGATCACAAGTAGGCAGAGAGGCAGGCAGAGAGAGAGAGGAGGAAGCAGGCTCCCCGCTGAGCAGAGAGCCCGATGTGGGGCTCCATCCCAGGCCCCTGGGATCACGACCTGAGCTGAAGGCAGAGGCTTTAACCCACTGAGCCACCCAGGCACCCATAATCCATCTTTCTATATCTGCTTCCATGCACATAACATAGCAACAATGGTAGAAGTTCTATCTTGTTAGGGTCTTTGTGAGAAAATTTTAATAGCCTCTTGAAAGATGAAATATATCATAAGACAGCATGGCAAACACATTGTAATTCAGAGAGTAGGAAGACAATGAAAGTACATTACATAATAAGCAATAAAACTTTCAGAACAGGATGTAGTACAATTATAAAGTTGTGCATGTCCAATTACTCTTCCATGTAATATATTTAAAAGTAGGCGTGTATCCAAATGTCCATGTTCAGCAAAGTGAATAAATATGGAGTAGATACACAATTAAGTATTATATTAAGTGAATGAACTACATAAATGGACAAAACATGAATGAATTCAGAAACACAAGTCAAGTGAAACAAGTAATATGCACAGTGATACCATTTTTTACAAAGCTCAAAGACAACCATAACTAAATGGTATGTTTAAGAAAAATATATAAAACTATTTTAAAGAGGGGTGGCTCGTGGTGCAGTTGGTTAAGCCTCCAACTCTTGAATTCAGCTAAGGTCATGACCTCTGGGTTGGGAGACTGAGCCCTGCTCGGGGTTCACGCTCAATCCAGTGCCTGCTTGTCCCTCTCCCTTAGCTCCTCCCCCTCCCCTGTACACTTACTCTCTCTCTCTCCCTCTCGCTCTGTCTGTCTAAAATAAATACATGAATAAAATCTTAAAAAAAATTATTTTAAGGGGGAAAAAACCAATAAACACCCTGAGAAGAGGTGGGCGTAATGAGATAGGGGAGGAGCACAAATGTAACTAAAACAATACTGGTAATGTTCTACTTATTAGATGACACATTCATGAGTATTTGATTGATTGTTATGCCTCATTCTCTTGCATATATATAAAGTATTACATAAATTTTAAAATATAATGCATGGAAGAAAACAGAAGTCTGAGAAATATTATCCTGCCACTTGCCATGTAAAAGAATTGGGCAAGTATAGTACACCATACCTCCAGTTCTTCTGTTATTGCTGATGGTGATACTGTCTACATCTTTTAAAGTGTTTGGCAGGATGCTCATATATAATAAATATAGTCTAGGTTTTCAAAAAAAATAAAGCTATGAAAACAATCTATTTCAGCATTCATTTTCATATAATATATAAAAATTTTTAAGTTTTTTTCATAAGTCAGGCCAGTGTCAGAAAGCTGGAAGGATATTGTGATTATGTCCCAGTGTTCTAAATAGTGCTTTCCTAAAGTCTTAGCATGCAGTAATCTTATCACTCTTATTTACTTTTTCATCCTGACTTTCAGAAAATTTAAAACTACCAATAAATATTTTATATCAAAAATGAGGATTTCTAAAAAAAAAAAAATATAAAAAAAAGAATGAGGATTTCTCTGTGTGTGTTTATATTTATGTCAGTTATAAAACTGTATTCTAGGCCTTTTAAAAAGATACAGGCATACAAATATAATATAATATAATCTCAGTTTTGCAAATTCTATATACTTTTAGTTTTACATTTGTCTTTAGAATAAAAGTCATCAAGTTATCTGGGTATTATGCCTAATAGTTTTAGATCTAACTTCTGATTCACTATATAAGGACTATATAGAGAAGTTTTAAAAAATACTGGTTTTGCGGGGTGCCTGGGAGGCTCAGTGGGTTAAAGCCTCTGCCTTCGGCTCAGGTCATGGTACCAGGGTCCTGGGATTGAGCCTTGTGTCAGCGGGGAGCCTGTTTCCTCCTCTCTCTCTGCCTGCCTCTCTGCCTACTTGTGATCTCTATCAAATAAATAAATAAATAAATAAAATCTTTAAAAAAAATACTGGTTTTGCTACTTCATGATCAAGTAAAACAGCTGAAGAAAACAAAGGATTAAGTATAATTACATTGAACTAAATATACTGTTTGTTTAAATACAAAGTAAAGAAACCAGAATCACCTTTAATGTTTCCATCAACAAGTATGCTAAGTAATACAATCCATATTGTTTAAAATTTACATATAAAACTTGTCCTGGTTTTCTGTCTGAAATGCCCCAGTTTCAATCTCAAGAGCCCCAGTCTAATTTTCAGGTCACCTAGAATGTCTGATTCAGGAAGGTTTAAACACTAACCCTAATATAGCAAAAATAGTAAAGTTGTGTCTGAGATGAATGAGAGGCTATCCTGGCTGGGCTTTTATAGGTTTTAATACTGACTACATGAACCGTATAATATATACCATGCCTACCCCAGTATAATTTATATCCCTTTAAAACTTCACATAGATTTACTACTTGAATCTTAATATCCCTTTTACAACACACATTATGTAGGACTGAGTATTATACACAGGCATTGTACTTTTATATGTTTTGAGTTTTCCATTTTCAATTCTAGGTATTGTGAATATGTGGATGGGATGGCAAGTTCACAGGTGACCAAAATTCGCTCCTGTATTACATCAAAATATCTTCCAAAATATGAAGCACAGTCATCAGTTTGCATTAAAATCTAAAGAGCATCCTAAATTAAATCAAAGTCCTTTTTAAAAAAGCACTCATTCTAGAAATAGGTCTTTCTTCACTGGTACGCAATACTGAAAGTTATCAGAGCATCACTCCTTCTAATTTTTACAGAGTAAAAACTACCTGAGTTCAGTTTCCAAGGGCTTTTTTGCTATATAAGATAATTAAAATGGTCATTTATTAAGCTCCCACTGAATGCCAGATTATGGGCTAGATCAATTTCCATTACTCACAACAACCCTACCATAATCCAACGAGATATGACCCATTTTTACAAATAAAACAAAATGTATCAGAAATGTGAAACGATTTGTTAAAGTTCATACACGGTATCAAAAAGCAGAGCTAAGATAATGAACTCAGCTATACTTTATATCAAAGCTCACTACACTATTGTGCCATAAAATAGAAGACTAAATGATATAAAATGTCAACCAAGGGGTGGCTGGGTGGCTTGGTTAGTTAAGTGTCCAACTCTTGATCTCAGCCCAGGTCTTGATCTCAGCATTATAAGTTCAAGACTTGTGTTGGGCTCCACACTGGGTGAGTGTTTTTCTTAAAAAAATAAGTAAATAAAATAAAATGAAATAAAATTAAAAAATAAAATAAAAATGTCAATCAAGAAGGTAAAGCAGGTACTGTTCATACAGATAAGGTATAATGAAGCAAAATATAATAGCTATTGTCAGAAAATTTATAGGTCAAATTTCCTTCCAAAAATTTTTAATGAAATTTATTTATTATTTTTAAGGATTTTATAGGGAGATAATGAGAGAGAGCACGAGTGAGGAAGAGAGGGAGAAGTGGGCTCCCAATGAGCAGGGAGCCCATTGTGGGGCTCGATCCCTGGACCCTGGGATCATGATCTGAGCCGAAGGTAGATGCTTAACCAACTGAGCCACCCAGGCACCCCAATCTTTAATGAAATTTTAAAAATCACTTCTAGGCTATTTATTTTTACAAAATTATGCAATCTTTATTTTTAATTTTTATGTTTTTTAGTATTCACAAATATATGTTCTAAGAATTTAAACCACAAATACCAATTCAATAAGTCCTAAAAAAGCTCTTCTTTTCTCTTAAGTATTTATCTTGAGTAAATAACAACTGGCTTAAAATAGGTTAGATTCAGGTAGGAATACATTTTAAAAAGGGCAATACACTCAATATGTTCATTTATATTTTTATTTTAAAATGCATATTTAGAAAATATTTTGTAAACAATTTACTTTCACTGATTTGTATTTAAAATAGTGTAAAGGTAAGAAAAGAGATTAGAAAACATATATACATAATCTAGACTGAGTTGTCCATCAGAAATAAACACTTTCAATATTGATTTTTGAAGAATATTTTTTCCATTTTCTTGACTAAAGATTGAAAAATAAAATAACACCGGTCAGATTGGCTATTATCAAGAAGACAAAAAGTAACAAGTGTTGCTAAGGATAGGAAGAAAAGGGAACACTCCTACACTTTTGGTGGGAATGTAAATTGGTGTCACCACTATGAAAAATACTGGAGGTTCCTCAAAAAATTACAAAAAGAATTACCATATGACCTAACAATTCCACTTCTGGGTATTTATCCAAAGAAAATGGTAATACCAATTCAAAGAGATACATGTTCATTGCTGCATTATTTACAATAGCTAAGATAAGGAAGCAAACTAAGTGTCCATCCCCAGAGGAGTAGATAAAGATGTTGTATATATATACAATGGAGTACTACTCAGCCATAAAAAAGAATGAACGCTTGTCATGTGCAACAAGATGGATCGACCTAGGGGGAATTATGCTAAGTGAAATAAGTCAGGGAGAGAAAGACAAATCCTGTATGATTTCTCTTACATGTGGAATCTAAAAAAGCAAGCAAACAAACAAACAAAACAAAACAAAACAGAAACAGACTCATAGACAGAAGAAACAAACTGCTGGTTACCAGAGGGCAAAGTCAGGAAGACAAGCAAAATAAGTAAAGGGGATTAAGAGGTACAAACTTGCAGTTATTAAAAAAAAGGTAATTCATGGGGATATAATTTACAGCATAGGAAATATAGTCAATAATACTGTAATAACTTTGAATGGTGACAGATAGCAACTACACTTATTGTGAAATTCATCATGTATAGAAATACCAAATCACTATGTTGTATACTTGAAACTAATATATTTTATGTCAGTTATACTTCAATTTTAAAAATAATAAAAATAACAAGTTTAGAAAATAAAAGAAATAAAATACATCTGATGAGTAAATGTAGAATAAAATGGAACAAATGAATTGTAAAAAAGTCATACTCACAATTTAAATACAGATATTTATTGTAGGAAAGCTCAAAGCTATAGCACAGCTTTTTCTGGTGCTTAGGTTGGGATGTCTGTAAATATTTTTTACAGTTTACTGTATTTTAAAAGATTAATGAATATTGTCACTTTATAAACTTTTTTTAAAAAACAAGGTCTCAAAGAATACAAAAAAGCTAATTCAAAAAGATATATGTAACCCTATGTTTATTTCAGCATTGTTTACAATAGCCAAAATACAGAAGCAGACCAATGGTCCATCAATAGATGAATGGATAAACACACATACAATGCAATATTACTTAGCCATAAATATGGCTGAAATCTTGCCATTTGCAACAACATGGATAAATCTAGAGGGTATAATGCTAAGTGAAATAAGTCAGTCAGAGAAAGACAAATACCATATTATTTCACTGATACATGGAATTTAAGAAAACAAAATGAACACACAAAAAAGGATACAAACAGACTCTTAAACAGAGAACAAACTGGTGGTTACCAGGGGGAGATGGTTGGGGGGAATGGGTAAAATAGGTGATGGGGAGTAAGAGTATAGTTAGCATGATGAACACTGAGTAACATATAGAATTGTTGGATTATTATATTGTACATCTGAAAATAATGTAACACTGTATATTAATTACACTGGAATTTTTAATAAGTCCTAATATGAATGATGTGGTAAATAAAAAAATGGCATAAAACTAAATATAAAATAAAATAAGCAAAATGATGACAAGAATTTTCTTTGAGTAGAAGGATTATAAGCAATTTTTTTTTCTTTTCAAAACTTCAAATTTTTCCATAAAGCGTATATTACTTCTGTAATTTTTAAAGATATAGAAAAAAACCATACTACAAGATGTACTATATATAAACCTTTATATTGATGGCATAAAACATCAATGGAATGAATGCAAGCAAAGATCTTAAGAACTCAACATCTAAATGAAATTTCAGTTCTTGATGATGATTCAGTTAAGATTTTTTTGAACGGTACATGCTATTTCTTTAAATTTTGAAGGATGGAGAAGGAAAGTGTTGACTGAGCAGTAGGTAACAATTACACACTTAAAATAGGACCTTTTAAGAAAGGTTTCTAGAATTTCCTTTTTATTTGCATTTGCATTCACAAGTTAATTTAAACAATCTCATGTGAAAGACTACTGATTTTTCTATTTTTTACCCAACTTTCATCTGGGAATGGTAATCTAAAGTAATGTTTCAAACACTATTCAAAAAGCTAGTGATATCCAAGGACTGAGAAAATGAATCTAAAAAGGTTGAAAAATGGGCAAGCCCATAAGAAAACAGCAAGACATTTTAATATACACAATTTAGAGGAGACATTTCAGGTAAAAGTAAATTACCAGAACCTGGTATACAACATTTCAAAATCTGATCTACAGTGTTTCACAACCTGTTGAAATTTTTCTCTCAGCATGTAATCAGATTTCACTGTAGATGCAGCTAAAGAAAACGAACACCAAATGCAGAAAAAAAAAATCTGTATATTCACTATTTAAAACAAAGTTGTTGTTCTAATTCCTTTTATCAAGTCTCTATTTCTCACCCATTCTATAAATATTACTTTCCTTTTGTTTTTTACTTCACATTTGTGAACCACTTTTAGTCTAATTGGATTCTCACAACAGAATTACTTCTGTTTATAAATGGCACAAGCAAATGCACATGGTTTGTCATAGAGCAATAGGGCTAAGCCTCAAGTCTCCCAAAATTCACGATCTCTACCGTTGGTTCTTTGCTCCAAGTATTCTGAATTCCACCAAAACTTCACTTACAAACTGATATTTTGTGTCCATTTCTTAACTAGCGACAATCTAATCATTTTTGTGTCTGAAGTGGAAAATATAAAAATGGCACAGTAGAATAATTTTCGATTGAGCTGCTACCTGTTAGGGCAGGCATCATAGAAATTATTTCAATACTGACAAGAAGTAAATGGGTGCTGGGGCACCTGGGTGGCTCAGTCAGTTAAGAATCTGCCTTTGGCTCAGGTCATGATCCTGGGGTCCTGGGATTGAGTCCTGTGCCTTGGGGACTGCTCAGTGGGGAGTCTCTCTGCCTCCCCGCACCCTTGTGACTTGCACTTGGCCTCTCTCTTTCTCTCACCCACTCTCTTTCTCTCTCAAATAAATAAGTAAGTAAGTGCATGGTACCTGCCTCATTTTCCTAATTCTGTTTCTGACAGTGCTCTAAATGAAGCTTCGGTTCTCTGAGAATTCTTTCCATTTACGATTTTAAAACTAGCTTCTCCTTTTGTTCAAATGTGTTATTACAACCAACATTATGTGGAAAGGAAAGTGTTGAGGGAGGGTTCTTTTTAAAAGACTTTAAATATAATTATCTAAACTCATCACAACTATAAATAATTAAAACAAATATAGTAGATTAAATCAATTCCTCCAAGCAGAGCTTGTTAAAGAAATTTATAGCCTCTTTCTCCTCTAATGTTAGCACCACTTTAAATATAGGTAGCCAATATCAAGAGGCATTTTCCACTTACTTCATAGTACCACCCCTTTGTGTTAAGAAGGGGAAAAAAGCTATTTGTGACAGTTTATTTTTAGATATTGATCATCTCCTCTTGCTGCAAAGGGAATAAAAATAATTAAAGTTGAGTGAAAAATAATTTGAAGTACAGCATATTTCAAAGCGTAACTATCATCATAACTGTTCAGATGAGATTTCTTGAAAGCCTGGTAATAAATGCATGCCCTAGATATTTTTTTTTAAATCTACACTTTGCTTATTCCGATTGGCCTCTTTTACTGGTAGCTTAAGTTTAATTCCTGTCTTCTGATACTGCGTACAATTCCAAATGAATGCAGTGATTAGTGTGTATACAATGGCTGAATGAGATCATTAGATGGACACTGACTGTAAACTGTATCATTTATTTTAAAATATAGTAAGTAGGGGCACCTGGGGAGCTCAGTCATTAAGTGTCTGCCTTTGGCTCAGGTTATGATGCCAGTGTGCTCAGATTGGCCAACGTTGGGCTCCCTGCTCAGTGGGAATGCTGCATCTCTCTCTCCCACTCTCCCTGCTTGTGTTCCCTCTCTCGCTCTCTTTGTCTTTGTCAAATAAATAAACAAATAAAAATCTAAAAAAATACAGTAATTGTCTATGCTGTGCTCTTTTATCAAAGTATTACTTTAATATATATAGCATTCATTTTTTTCTGACAGCTCAAATTCATTTTAGAAAATACAGAAAATAGGGAGTATGGAGAGGGTGGTTGCATTATGGACATTGGGGAGGGTATGTGCTATGGTGAGTGCTGTGAAGTGTGTAAGCCTGATGATTCACAGACCTGTACCTCTGGGGCAAATAATACATTACATGTTAATAAAGATAATTAAAACAAAAGAAAATACAGAAAATAAAGGAAAGTAGTCTAAATGAAAATACCTCATAATTTCATTATCAGGAAACAACACCAACTTTTTAAAAAGATTTTATTTATTTATTTGAGAGAGAGACAGAGACAAAGATAACAACAGAGAGCACCACTGGGGAGAAGAGGGAGAATCACACTTCCTGCTGAGCAGGGAGCCAGATGTGGGCTTGATTCCAGGACCCTGGGATCATGACCTGAGCGCAAGGCAGATGCTTAGCCAACTGAGCCACCCAGGTGCCCCAATAAACTCCTATTTTATTTCATTATTTTATCAATCAATATCATTCCTATTGTTATGATAGGTAGTAACAGACAAGAGCCCAGAAAAACCCAGTACCAAAGATATGACATCATGTAACAGTAGAAACATAAGAGATTATTTAAGAGATGATTTATAAACACTAATATATCATCCAGATGGCCAATAGACACATGAAAAAGTGCTCCACATCACTCAGCATCAGGGAAATACAAATCAAAACCTCAATGAGATATCACTTCTGCCCATTTCTTGATTGGGCAGAAGACATGAACAGATATTTCTGCAAAGGAAATTGGTATCTGAACATTTCCTTTAAGGTACAACAGAATAGGGGCACCTAAATGGCTCAGTCAGTTAAGCATCTGCCTTTGGCTCAGGTCATGGATCAAGTCCTGA
Organism: Enhydra lutris kenyoni; assembly: GCF_002288905.1. NCBI lineage: Eukaryota > Metazoa > Chordata > Mammalia > Carnivora > Mustelidae > Enhydra > Enhydra lutris. Next base: position 3,360,333 of record NW_019154107.1, on the reverse strand, counting down.
GTCCTGAGTCTGGCTCCCTGATCTGTGGGGAGTCTGCCCCTGTGCTCGCTCACTCTCTCTCTTTCTCTCTCTCAAATAAATAAATAAAATCTTTTTAAAAAAGGTACAACAGAGAAGACCTAGTTAAAATAGATGATTTAAGATATCTGGTCAGGTGCATGTTGGGATGCAAGGCAAGAACCCAAACCAGCTAGGTACAGAGGTTTTTGTTCAGAAGCATCTTAAAGGTGACACATGGAACAGGACATGTCATGGGAAAATGGGAGCGACTTAGAAGGAACTGTGACATATATTACAAGCTGCTGAACTTCAAAAAATAGAAACAGGTAGTGTTAGAGCAACATGACCTATGAAGGGCAAGGCATCTTCTTTAGAACAGAGTGTACAGTGGGTGGAGAGTACAGAAGGTCCTACATCTGAGCGTATTTGGAGTATTTTGATTATTTGGAGTATTTTCAGTAATTCTGTATGTGGTCAAGTCAGAATGTACACACAGTTCAACTTGTGAAAACATCTCTCTCTACTCTACCTAATGTTTCCTGACCTGTAAAGAGAAAGACTTAAACCCATTAATGCCTTGAAGCAGATTCCTAAGGAGAATGTCAGGCCACACAGTGCAAGCTATTAGAGGTCCTGCTGAGAGCATCAACAGCCTCTGAGGGCAGTATCAGAACGGCATATGTTGATTGTGAAGTAGTTGTCAATAGCAGATATTTATACATTCTGGACACAAAAGCTGAACCACTTGTCACCTGGATAGTAGATTCTTAAAATAGCAGATTGGGTAGGAGTTGGTTGGTCATATCTGACATAAACCACACTTTCACCACTGGACAATCTCTCTACAGAAGATCTTAATTCACTGAAATAATTTCAGACCTTCTTCTCAATGTAACATTTGAAGGTTAGAAAAGGTATGCTCTGGAACCTGTAAGCCCTAAACAGAGAAAACTCTCCATTTATGACCTCACTCTATACTTAACTAAAGCTAATTTTTTTTTTCAAGATCACTTTGTTGATCCCCTTTTGATATGGGAAAACATTCTGTATTAATCAAGTGAAAATGAATACACCTGAGTACTCTTTGTCAAGAAAACAAGATAATTGCCATTTAGATTTGCACTCTCAGTTTATAAAGCAACAGAGAGTTGTCCAATTACTCAAAAGCAAACTTTAAATAGGGTATTCAGGTCCAGATGTTTGGAGGAGAGGAAAGAACTGAAAAACACCACTTTCTGTCATAAGTATGCTTGGAAATGAAGTTATCTTGCAAGGTGATATCAGATGGATTACATTCTCATAGAACTGACAATAAATAGGAGTTTCTCATGTATAAAAAGTTAAAAATATATATTTTTAATCCTCACACTTAATTCTACCTTATATCAGTTGTTTTTGGTCTCATGTATAAATAAAAAGCTTACAAAACAAATATAACACAGTTATCACAGATCTGGAAATGGAGCACTTAGTAATTCTTGTCTTATTAGGATTGCTTAATACAGATCTCTACCGAGCACATACCTATATTAAAAGGCTATGCAAGATTATCATACAAATACTGTGTAATATATATCCCTAAATCAGAGAGAATTTCTAATAATCTGTTATCCATACCTCAAATCTTTGGTTTAGTTTAATGCCTTTAAAAGAAACAGTGTTGTAGAAAGTACATTTTTAAGAAGTGTCATTGATAATAAAGAACTATAAGAAAAATAACCCACAGATCATATTAATGCTTTTATTCCTGGGCCCTAGAACAACATAGGAAAACCAGAATCACCTGAAAAACTAGCAAACATGCAGATTCCTGGGAACTTCCCACAGTATATTTCGGATATATGCCAAGTATCTGAATTTCTAACGGGTTTTCATGTGGTGATAATGCTGCTCATCCGCAGACCACCCTGGCCTAGCACTGCCCCAGAACACCGTCAGCTAAAGACGGCCTTTGGGCCAAATTCACCCCGTAGCATTTTTTTTTCAAAACATGTTTTACAGACACTTAACCACCCCCATCCATTCACGCATTGTCTCTGGCTCCTTTTGGTCTACAACAGAGTTGAGTAGTTGCAACACACCCTGATAGCCTGCACTACACAGCCTATAAAACCTTAAGTCCTCAGTGTCTGATTCTTTTAGAAAAATTTGTTGACCCTTGTCCTAAAATGCCACTCTTCTCCCCATTATCCAGTTGGGATTTTTGAAATTCAGAAGTTAAATTTACTGCTATCAAATATAAAGACATGCAGTGAGACTGTTAATATATCTCAAAATTCATAAAAACGTTCACAATCTCCACGCATGTCTCTGAGTAACCACGAGTTGCTTTCTCACTGCCATGATAGAATCCTGATGAATGTCCGATGTGCTCCACAATTAAAAGTCATGAACTTACTCTTCTTCCTATAATTATCCCTGGTAATAAAGGACAAGGAGTAGAAGAATAAATCATCAGCGTCCCCAGTAATCTTCTGTATCATCTTATTTTCTCGTCTGCTTTCATTCTGCATCACTGGATAGGTTAACAAATGCTGGGTCCTGAGAACACAGTGGCAACAGGCTGCCACTAGGGCTTAAGCAGTATGGTGACAGTGGGCTTCAGACTTCACAGATGTGTTTTATATTACCTTTAATTAAATATTGTAAAATACATACTAGTCAATTTACCACCATAATGTTTCTTCATACCTTGTCCTAGGCTTGATTCAAACATTTATATTAGCTGCAGCACTCCTGAAGGCATTTGATTTGGGGATCCCTGGGTTGGATAATATTTAAAGTAAAAAACCAGGACATGTAAATACATCATTGTTAAAAGCTGTTATGTATATTTTCTCATATGTGCAATATATAAGTGAAACTAATAGTTGTAGTAATAAAGAACAGTGCCTTAGAGCAAAAGTTTTAGACTGTTATCTAAATGGGGCAATTTCATTTTGTGAAAGGAAGTACAACCCTTCCCACTAAAACGTGAGACCACCAGACCTACAACCTAACAGTGATTTCTCTAGAGGTTCACTTTACTTTTTTACATCTTCTGCTAAATAAAAAGCTTGCTTATTGGGCTACATGAATAGTTTCTCAAATCATATATAAGTTTATTTAGAACCATTTGTCTTAGAGTAAGAAACTCCCAAGCCAGTATCTTATAAACTATTGGTAAAAAGGAATACTTTGCACGGTTAGAGTATGAAATAGATAATAAATTAACAAAAAGAAAGGTTATCAGCTAATACCTGTTGCACTATTGTTGTCAATTCCAAGCAGAGCTGTATGACATTATTCCTTGTAACTGAGTAGTCTGTGACAGCAGCAAATGGTGACCTATAAAGGGAAAAGGAAAATTGTGATTAATAGGAACAGATTTTGGGGCACCTGTGTGGCTCAGTCATTAAGTGTCTGCCTTTGGCTGAGGTCATGATCCCAGGGGGGATCGAGCCCCGCATCAGGCTCCCTGCTTGGTGGGAAGCCTGCTCCTCCCTCTCCCATTCCCCCTGCTTGTATTCCCTCTCTCACCATGTCTCTCTGTCAAATAAATAAATAAAATCTTTAAAAAAAAATAGGAACAGGTTTTGAAAGTCCCCAAATGCAACAGCCTTAAGTCGAGATCTTGAATGATAGGAAATGAGTTGTTCTTTTTTTTTTTTTTTTAAGATTTTATTTATTTATTTGACAGAGAGAGATCACAAGTAGACGGAGAGGCAGGCAGAGAGAGAGAGAGAGGAGGAAGCAGGCTTCCCGCCGAGCAGAGAGCCCGATGTGGGACTCGATCCCAGGACCCCGAGAACATGACCCGAGCCGAAGGCAGTGGCTCAACCCACTGAGCCACCCAGGCGCCCAAAATGAGTTGTTCTAAAGTTCACATAGCGACAAAAAGTATTCGGATTTTAGAAAAAAATTTTATTACATATTTTAGATAAAAATTCAGAAATTTTATTTTTAAAAATTATTTTATTTTTAATTCAGAAATTAGAAGAGAAGTAAATTCAAGAAACATAATGGTTACGTTTTTTTCTCTAAAAATTTATTTATTTATTTTAGAGAAAGAGAGAGTATGTGGCAAGGAGGGGCAGAGGGACAGAGAGAATCTCAAGCAGACTGACTCAGGGCTTGATCTCACAACCCAGAGATCTTGACCTAAGCAGAAACCAAGACTTGGAAGCATAACTGACTGCACCCCCAGGCACCCCAAGAAACATAATGTTTGCTTTTCATCAAATTTCTTTTTTTAGTTTGTAATATTTATTGGTTCTTTGGTACCTATAAGGTCTCTTTACTACACCTAAAATAAAACAAATGAAGGAGTATTTTAAACAAAGACAATATTTTAGTTTATTTTCAAGTGAAGATTCTGAATACAGTCTCTTCTTGAAACAAACATTCACGATTCAGAGCTAGTAATGAGAGCTAACACTTACTTAGGACTTATTATGTGCCAGGTACTCTTCTAAATGCTTTACATGTAATAAATTATTTTCACAAAGCTTCTATGTAGTAGGCACCACTATTATTCCCATTTAACGTATGAGAACACTGAGATACAAAAAGGTTAAGTGGCAGCTAGTAAGTGGGAGGAGCTGGTATTCAAACCAAGGAAGTCTGAACCCACACTCCACAGAGTTAAACACTAATATACATACTGCCTCTATGAACTTACTTACTAAGTTTTATCTTGTACTAAACCAATTATTAATGTCACTTCACATCCTTTTTTCAAGTAATGTGGTAGACAAATAATAAATATATTTTGGTATAAGGTTTATATTTACAAGGTTGTCAGAGACAAATAGCAGCAATCTTTCTTACCAAGTGTTTTGCCACCAAAAGAATTCATAGTGACTTTCCATTACTTCTTATCCACTCTCACCTGTGAATGCCCATCAGGTTTTTTTTTTTGGTTTTGTTTCTTTTCAGTGTAACAGTATTCATTGTTTTTGCACCACACCCAGTGGTCCATGCAATACGTGCCCTCCTTAATACCCACCATCTGGCTCCCCCAACCTCCCACCCCCGCCCCTTCAAAACCCTCAGGCTGTTTTTCAGAGTCCATAGTCTCTCATGGTTCACCTCCCCTTCCAATTTCCCTCAACTCTGTTGGTGGGAATGCAAGTTGGTGCAGCCACTTTGGAGAACAGTGTGGAGATTCCTCAAGAAATTAAAAATAGAGCTTCCCTATCACCCTGCAGTTGCACTACTGGGTATTTACCCCAAAGATACAGATGTAGTGAAAAGAAGGGCCCATCAGGTTTTTTAAGGCCAAATCTTATAGGGTTTGGGAGGTTCAGTTTAATGAAAAGAAAATAAAATCACTAATATAAAAGAAGGCATGGAGGTGAAAATTTAGTGAAATTATTGTATCCTTAGTGCTTTAGACCTCCTTCTATTTGATATCTCTTCAGGAAATTTACTAAGAATGCATATATGGAACTGCCCTGGGTCATAAATAATTTGTTTCTTCTAGCCAACTCTACAACTCAAGCACCTCCCACTCTCACATAGGTCTAAGAGATATCCTTTATTGGTTACATTTTTTAAACCTATTTTTCACTTACATATTTCTGATATTGGCCATTCTGTTAGCTATATAATTTGAATTTCCCCAAAATATTTCTTCTTTTTAAAAAAGTTTTTATTTTAACCTGTTGCTCATCATGACCAGTGCAATTCTTAATCCCCATTAACTATTTCACCCATCCCCCGACCCATCTCTCCTCTGGTAACTATCAGTTTAGTTTGTTCTCTAGAGTTAAGAGTCTGTTCCTTGCTTTGTCACCTTTCTTTCCCCTTTGCTCATTTTTTTTTTCTTGAATTCCACATGAGTGAAATCATATGGGATTTGTTTTTCTCTGACTTATTTTACTTAGCATCACATCCTCTAGGTCCATTTGTGTTGTTGAAAATGGCAAAATTTCCTTATTATGGCTGAATAATATTCCACTGTATATATACACCACTTCTCCTTTATCCATTCATCTATCCATGGACACTTCAGTTGCTTCCATATTTTAGTTAGTGTAAATAATGCTGCAATAAACATAGGGGTGCCTCTATCTTTTTGAACTACTGTTTTTGTATTCTTTGGGTAAATACCAAATAGTGGAATTACTGGATCCTATGGTAATTGTACTTTTAATTTTTTGAGGAATCTCCATCTATTTCCTACAGTGGCCACACCAGTTTGCATTCCCAACAGTGCCTGAGTGCTCCTTTTTCTCCTCATCCTCACCAATACCTGTTGTTTCTTGTGTTGTTGATCTTAGCCATTCTGACAGGTATGATGTGATATCTCATTGTAGTTTCAATTTGCATTTCTCTGATGATCAGTGATGTTGAGCATCTTTTCATGTGTCTGTTGGCCATCTGGATGTCTTCTTTGGAAAAATCTCTCTTCGTGTCTTCTGACCATTTTTTAATTAGATTATTTGTTTTCTGGGTGTTGAGTTTTATAAGTTCTTCATATATTTTGGATACTAACCCGTTATCAGATACATCATTTGCAAACATCTTCTCCCATTCCATAAGTTGCCTTTTATTTTTATTGTTTCCTTCACTGTGCAGAAGCTTTTTATTTTGATGCAGTCCCAGTAGTTTATTTTTGCTTCTCTCCCTTACCTCAGTCGACATATTTAGAAAGAAGTTGCTATGGTCAATGTCAGAGAAATAACCGCCTATATTCTTTTCTAGGATTTTTATGGTTTCAGGTCTCACATTTAGGTCTTTAATCCCACCAAGGTGTTTTATCTATATTTATGTTATTTATTACCTATATCTAATAGTTATCTGTATTTCCTGAGTGGGTTTCTAATCCATAATGATACTGAACAGCCTCATGTGCATATTTCCTATCCATATATATATAGTCTTCAGTGAAATGGCTCCTCACACCCTTTGTCCATTTGTTTTTGGATTTTTAGTATTCCTACTGTTGAATTTAGAGAGTTCCTAACACATTTTGTATGCAAATTATTTGTTGAATAGGTGACCTGTAATATTTCTTCTCAGTCTAAGGCTTTTCTTTCCATCCTCTTAATAGGATCTTTAGCATACCAGGTTTTTAATTTTAATGAGGTCAAACTTAATAATTTTTTCTGGATTATACCTTTAGTCCTATATCTCAGAAAATCTTCACCTGATCATAAGTCATATTTTCTTATGAAAGTTTTATAGTTTTATGTTTTACCTTTTGATATGTGGTCCATTTTTTAGTCAATTTTTACATAAGGTGTAAGGTCTGGGTCGAGTTTCACTTCTTCCCCTATGCTGATCCAACTGCTCCAAAACCATTTGTGAAAGGCTAACCATTCTCCACTGTCAAAAATCAGCTAACCAGACCTATATAAAGGAACTGTCTGGACTCTCTCGGAGTCTATCCAGTCACCAACAACAGTTTTGATTACTATAGTTATATAACAGTTCAAATTGAGTAATATCTTTTTCAAAACTGATATACAACTCCAGTTTTTTTTCTTTTTAGTATAAACTTAGAATCACACAGTCTATGGCTATACAAAAATCCTGCTGGAATTTTCATATGAATTTCATTATACCTGTAGAGAGACTTGAGAATGGATATTTTTACTGAGTCTTCCAATTCATGAACACAGTATACAACATGTATCTCCATTTATTTATAGCTTATTTGATATCCTATATCAGTGTTTTATAGTTTTCACATACTGATCCTGTAGATATTTTGCTAAATTTATGTGTAGGCAACTCACTGCTTTTGAAGCAACTGTAAATTGTACCGTGTTTTTAATTTTGGTTTCTAGTTATTCATTGTTAGTATACAGGAATCTAATTAATTTTTGTGTGTGGACTTTGTATCCTACAACCTTGCTATTTACTTATTAGTTCTAACAGATGTTTTATAGATAGGTTGGAATCTTCTATCCAAGGATATATATAATCTGCAAATAGGGGAGGTTTTATTTTTTCATTCTAATCTCTAGGCCTTTTGTTTCCTTTTTTTGCCTACTGCCCTGGATATGACATCCAATAGGTTATTAAATTGGAGGGATGAGAGCAGACAGTATTACCCTATTCCCAGTCTTAAGAGGAAAGCATTCAGTATTTCATAATGCAAGTGTAAGTTTAGCTGTTGCATTTTATATATGCTTTATATCAAGTTCAGGTATTACTAGTCTGTTCTTACCTTGCTGAGAATTTTTCTAAAGGATGGGTATAGGATTCTACCAAATGCTCTTTTTTACATTAACTGTTATGATCATATGATTTTCATTCTTTAACCCATTGATGTGGTAGATTACACTGATTTATTTTTGAGTGTTAAGGCAGCATTGCATACCTGGGATAACTCCTACTCAGTCATGGTGTATAATTATATTTATATATGGTTGGATTGGTTCTACCAATATTTTGTGGAGGATTTTAACATGTAAGTTAACAAGTTAACATGTAAGTTCATAAGATACTGGTCCACAGTTTTCTTTTTTTGTACTGTTTTCATCGAGTATTGGGATCAGGATCGTGATCATCTCATAAAATGAGATGGGAAGAATTACCTACTCATCTATCTTCTGGAACAGTGTGTGAATTGGTATTATTTCCTCTTTAAACATATAGTAGAATTCACCAAGGAAATCATTTGGGCCTGGACCTTTTATACCCCAACAAAAAATGTTTCTAAGTACAATTCAAATTCTTTAATGCTCAAAGGATTATTGATAATATTTCATCTTAAGTAAATTTTGGTTTGTGTGTTTCAAGGAACTGAAATTGGTCAATTTCGTCTAAGCTGTAAAATTTATGTATGAAGACCTATTTGTAGTATTCCTTCATGATCCTTTTATTTTGATCAACTTTTCCACTGTGTTTGTTTTCAGTTTCAATGATTTTTAATCCTTTGTCATTATTACCCTGTTTTGCTTGCTTTAGTTTTATTTTGCTCTTATTTTTCTATTTTCTTTTATTATAAGAATACTCATCACAAGATTTACCCTCTACAAAACCTTAAGTGTACAAGATGGTATCATTAACTACAGGTATAGTATTAACTACAGGTACAATATTTTATATGAGACCTCTAGAAATGTTCATCTTGCTTAACTGAAAATTTATACACATTGATTAGCTATTATTTTCCCACTTTCTTAAAATGGAAGCTTAGCTGATTGATGAGATTTTTTTTTGATTTAAGCATTCAGTACTATAAATTTTTCTTTTATCACTGTGTGCCACAAAAGTTATTATTTGTTCTCTTCTCATTCTGTTTAATATATTTTTTTACTTCCCTTGAGACTTCCTCTTTTATCCATGTATTACTTGGAAATGTGTCATTTGATTTCTAGTTTGATTCCATTATGGTTAGAAATATACTCTAACTGGATTTTAATTCTTTTTTTTTTAAATTTTACTCATTTATTTGACAGACAGAGATCACAAGTAGGCAGAGAGGCAGGCAGAGAGAGAGGAAGGGAAGCAGGTTCCCTGATGCGCAGAGAGCCCGATGCCGGGGCTCGATCCCAGGATCCTGGGATCATGACCTGAGCTGAAGGCAGAGGCTTTAACCCACTGAGCCACCCAGGCACCCCTGGATTTTAATTCTTTTAAATGTGTCAAAGTATGCTTTATGATGCAGATGTAGTCTATCCTGGTGAATGTTCCAACGGGCACTTAAAAAGAATTTGTATTCTGCTCCTGTTGGATAAAGTACTCTAAAAGTGTCAATTATATAATGTTTTTGTGGTGGCATTCAGTTCTTCTAATCCTTACTGAATTTATGTCTGATAGTTTTATCAATATCAAGAGAGTGGATATGAAATACTCAATTATAACTATGGATTTGTCCTTTTCTTCTTGTTCCATCAGTTTTTACTTCCAAGCTCTGAAGTTTGGTTCATACATCTTATCAGTGATTTCTGTGTCCTCTCTTTTGAAATGTCTATGTGCTCATCTACTACATTTTGGTATTTTTAAAATATGAAGGTAAGGGTGCCTGGGTGGCTCAGTGGATTAAGCTGCTGCCTTTGGCTCAGGAGTCCTGGGATCAAGCCCCGCATCAGGCTCTGTGCTTGGCAGGGAGCCTGCTTCCCCCTCTCCCTCTGCCTGACTCTCTGCCTACTTGTGATCTCTCTCTCTCTGTCAAATAAATAAATAAAATATTTTAAAAAGATACAAAGGTAATATTCACATAGTACATATTAACATTCTGTTTCTCATGTTTGTTGCAAGTATTTATTTTTCCCAGTTGGTCATCTGTCTTATACTTCGTCACATTTTTCAGTTTTTTGTAGTGAAAGTCAACTGGGATGGTCATTTGTATTTTATTCCATATTTTTAAATACTTAAATCTTTCTACATCTAGCAATCATTTTTTGTCTGTATTTTCTCATGGGTTTATTTTCCACTTAAATAAGTGACATACTTAAAATTAGGGTTCAGGCTTTATCAGGCATCCCAATACTATTTATTAAATGACCCTTTTTTCTCCAGTAGTTTTCTTTTTAAAGATTTTATTTATTTTTTTGATGGAGAGAGAGCGAGAGCAGGAACACAAGTAGGGGGAGTGGGAGAGAGAGAAGCAGGCTTCCTGCCGAGCAGGGAGCCTGATGTGGGGCTCGATCCCAGGACCCTGGGATCATGACCGGAGCCAAAGGCAGACGATTAATGACTGAGCCACCCAAGTGCCCCTCTCCAGTGTTTTTAATGTATTGTTTTCTAAATAATTCTATATACCATAGCCTATTTTAGGCTGTCTTTTACTAATCTACATTCCAAAAATTCAGTATATTTTCACCATAATTTACTAAAACAGAGACATTACGAATTCAAATAAAGTTAATTGGGAAAATATGTAATTAATTAATCTACATTCTCAGTTAAAAAATTAACTTCTTTGTGAGTAATCAGCTTTAAAAAATTTATTCTTATGGAAGTTGTCTGAAACTGGAATATAGAGATGTTGCATAGGTGTATCTGAATCTACTAAAACTCATTAAACTGTACACCTAAAATGGGTGAATTTTATAGAATTTAAATTAGGCCTCAATAAAACCATTTTTTAAAAGGATGTAAAATATAAACATTTCTAAGACAAAATCATTTTTTAAAAAAGTAACTAAAGGCCATTTTTGTTGCACTGAAGCATAAAAATTGGCATTTTAATTAAGAATTCAGCATGCTTCTGGCATGAGTAGAAATAGTTTAGGTTCTTAGGTTTGAAAAGGTCAAAGTCTGTTAATAAAATCTAAAAACTTCATTCAAAAGTGATAAGATGAAATACAGCATGATTTGTCCCATAAATTTGATCTTCAAAATATATAAAAGGAAAAATCTATTTGATGACCCAATGCCTGTAGCAAACTGAATTCTAACTGAATTCTAAGGCATGTTTTCCACTTTCTTAACCACTCATATTTCAAGTAAGACAAGTTTCTAGCTCAAGATTAAATGTCAAGAAAACTAGGGGAAAAACTCTAAGCATATACCAAAGAAAACACTGATATCCTCTTGTAGGGAATTCCCCTGAAGTTTTTATTTTAAAGGCAAATCATGTATAACTATACTGAAGAACCATTCTTATCCTGAAGATGTTAATGTTTGGTATGATTATTTTGGCTATACACATATGTAAATAAATGAAGACTGACAGGTTCCAATCTTTATGAGTTACCGAAGATGATTACTCAGTCATGACTTGATGATCATCTAGATAGAGAAACAAAGCTCTGTAGAGTACATGAGCACAATCAGTTCATACACAAAACAAAAAAAGAAAGAGAAATTTATTTTTCAGTCTGAAGAAAAAAAAAAAAGCCCAAGCTAGAGCTCAGGCTACTTACAAAAACGAACACAGTGACTCCAAGTAAAGGATATTAAATTCATGGCAGGAAAGCTTTCTGATGCCAGAAAGTTAAAAAAAATCCTTGGCTCATCAATAAATAGCCATCACAGGAACTATCCTATTTAGATCTGAAAAGTTGGGGTAAATCGGAGGGGGAGACAAACCATGAGAGACTGGACTCTGAGAAACAAACTGAGGGTTTTGAAGGGGAGGAAGGTGGAGGGTTGGGTGAGCCTGGTGGTGGGTACTAAGGAGGGCACATATTGCATGGGGCACTGGGTGTGGTACATAAACAATGAATCTTGGAACACTGAAAAAATAAAATTAAAAATGTTAAGCAACTGTTCTTCTTAAATCACCATATGGATAATACAATGCTTACAACTCTTTCAAGTGTAAAGGTTTATGACCCTGTAAGAAAGTATTCTTTGTACGTTCTTTTCCAACAAAAGTATTTCACTTATGGAAAAGTTATTAGTGGTTCAGAAATGCTAAACAAATTAGAAGCCAAGAAGGAAAACTAAAAAGCTAAGAAGTTAATAAGGATATCTGGACTGCCTCACTATTTCTCAGGTTGGCACTGCTGAGCCTGAGCACAGTCCATGAACAGTGGCAGTTTCAACATTAGTGCTTATCTCTGGAACAAAAGGTGCCAAGTGAGGGCACCTGGGTGGCTCAGTTGGTTAAGTGTCTATCTTCAGCTCAGGTCATGATCCCAGAATCCTGGGACCAAGCCCTGCATCGGGCCCCCTGCTTGGCAGGAAGCTTGCTTCTCCCTCTTCCACTCCCCCTCCTTCTGTTCCCTCTCTCGCTGTGTCTCTCTGTCAAATGAATAAAATAACATCTTTTTTTTTTTTTTTTTTTTTTTGTAAAAGAGGTGCCAATTGAGAGCAATGAGCATGCGAGAGGAAAGAAGGCCAAGCAACAGCGGGCTACAGTATCTGGTAGTGTTTGAGGTAATTTGGTTTTTGTAATTTTTTTCTTAGTATACAATTAGCTTTTGTCCTATAGTTTTCCATTATGGAAGAAGAAATCAGTTCAACCATTTTCTTTTTTTAGATAGGGCAAAAGATTTCAAAGAAAATATTTTTGCCTTGTCACTCTACTCTTATGCCTTAAACATTCAAAAGTTTTCAATGACATAAAAAGATAATATCTCCTTGATCTCTTCAAAATAGAATGGTCTTGAAAGGTAGTTTACAATTAGAATTAGGTGTGAATGCTAAAAAATGAGAGGAAATAATGAACTTTTGCCATAATTAACAAAATAAACCTTTTCTATAAATAATACTTATAAACACTGTTAATTTTTTTTTTTGAGGGTTGATGGGGGGAGGGGGGTTGGGAGGGGGGGGGGGGTTATGGAAATTGGGGAGGGTATGTGCTATGGTGAGTGGCGTGGAGTGTGTAAACCTGGCGATTCACAGACCTGTACCCCTGGGGATAAAAATATATGTTTATAAAAATAAATAAATAAATAAATAAATTAAAAAAAAATAAACACTGTTAATGATGTTACTGTACAATGTGATACATACAGTTATCTCTAACCCTCTTAAGTATAGATTGACTTGGCAAAGCCCTATAAAACTGCAAGAAAGATGAGGTGTGAAGAGCAGCAGGATGTAGGTTAAAAATAGACAAGTAAACCATGCATTGAAAATAAACAGTAAAGCTACCAAATGTGATTAATCTCTGAAGCTCTTCCTCAGGGAAAGTCTGCTGCTTCGTTCAAGTAAATATTTAAAATGGAAGGGATAAACAGCAATTTTGTTATGCTTAGATTTTATATGATTTAAGAAATGTAAAGAGCTTTTTTTAAATGTTCAGTTAGCTAACATATAGTACAACATTAGTTTTTAATGTAGTTTTCAAGGATTCATTAGTTGTGTATAATACCCAGTGCTCAACACAACACATGCCCTCCTTAATACCCATCACCTTGTTACCCCATCCCCCTGCCCACTTCCCCCTCTGAGGCCCTCAGTTTGTTTCCTGGAGTCTATAGTCTCTCATGGTTTGCTTGTCTCCCTCTCTGATTTCTTCCCCTTCAGTTTTCCCTCCCTTCCCCTATGATCCTCTGTGCTATTCCTTATGTTCCACATATGAGTGAAACCATATGACAAATCGTCACATGCCCCTCAACAGATGACTGGTTTTTGAAAATGAATTTTATTTGGATGAAAGCTCCATTGAAGTTGAAGGTTTTGTGAACTGTAAACATTTCCCCCCTAACTTTTAAGTCTTAAAACTTCAAAAGGTTTTTGCTTTTTTTGAGAGAGAGAAAGAGCATGTGTGTGGGAGCAGGGGTGGGGGCAGAGGGAGAGAGGGAAAGAGAGAATCTTAATTAGGCCTCATGCCCAGAGCGGAGCTCAATGTGAGACTCAGTCTCACAACCCTGAGATAATCACCAGGGCTGAAATCAAGAGTCAGATGCTTAACCGAGCCTCTTAACAGAGCCATCCAGGAGTCCCAAAAGGTTTCAATGATATTAAAAGATATCTCACTGATGCCTTCAAAGTAGAATGTGAACTAAATTTTCTATAAATTAAAATTCTATATAGTGATTTTTAAGTATCTAGGCCAAAATCAGAAGTGACACTCTTGTTTAGCACTTGAAGAGAAACACCAAAATGAAAATAAATGTTTATATATGTTGCATTCTTAAGAATAACTTCCTCAAAATTTTTAAGAATTAGTCAACATTATAAAGGAGATGTAGCATGACAAAAGAACATGACAAATGAAAAAACAAGAAGGGCTTTGGCATCAAACAAAAATAGATTCAAATTTTAATTTTCTTGGTAGAAGAATGACTTTAGGCAAGTTACTTACTGTTTCATATGTAAAATGTGAATAATGACATCTGCTTTATGAGAATTCAGTGAGTTGATATATATGAAGCATCTAGTTCAGTATCTACAACTAAATTCAAGGTTTTCACCTATTCTTTCTTTTCCTCTCTCCCCTTTCAAGTGAGATAAAATAAAAATTGCAATAAACACATATCATATTGCCATGCATGCAAGTTCTTCCCAAAATGCAGTACAAAATTTAATGCCTAAACATTTATCACTGTTTCTTTAAATTAAAATAAAGCTACACCAACAGATTAAAATATTAAGAATTTTTGGTCAATGTCATTTCTATGGAAATTTTTATAATTAAGTACCTAAGTTCTAAGTTCTTCAAAAGCAAACAAAAATAAACAAGACAGGACACATTCTTACCTTTTATAAAGAAAGCATAAAGAGCTTAATTTTGTTCTAGAACTTAAAATTATTAACTAAATTTATTTAGAGAAGAGGTAGGGAGTTAAATAATGATTCTACAAGTAACTAACAAATGTTGTTAGTGTTCATCCTTTGATATTATTTAGAAGGAAATAAGTTCAATATATTCCTCATATGCCTTTGGTGAACAAGGTCAATGAATTATAGAATAGTAGTGCTTAGAAGAGAACTTCAAATTCTGCAGGTTTTATATCCTATTTTAAAAAGAAAATAAAAACAAAAGTTAAGGTTCAAGATTATTCAGGACTAGAGGCAGAGCTGAAATTCAACCCTTTCTCAGCCTTTTGCTCCTTTGCACTACTTCATGATGCATTTTGGCCAGTATTCACAATCATGGTCATGGAGAACACTGTTCTTTTGGCTATTCTAGCAATGATTAATGGGTTTTGTTTTCTGTGTAGCTTCTGGACACAGTGAAACAAGAGGACATATGAGGTGTTGTCTTGTGTTCTTGTTGCTACCCAGAAAACCTTTTTTTCTTTGAAAGGAATAAAAATATAACTTAAATACAGACCCACTAATAATCTCTGATAAAAGTCTGGGTTACCATCAGGAAAACAAACAGCCTAAGCATTTTACCTGGCATAGTTATAGATAAAGTCCTATTATATTTAAATTGATTTCAGGACCTTCTGAAATTTATATTAGCCAAGGAACAGTTAAGATATTCATACAATCCACCGTAAAGGAGGAAGCAAAGTCAAGCTCCCAAATATAGAAGTAGTATTCATCATTTACCTCTCTTCTATCACCACTAAAAATTTAAGAATCTATGAAAAATGGAAGTTAACATTACACAAAACTATTCTCAACTACAAACCATCTCACAGAAAAATTTCTTCAGAGAGGAATTCTCACCTTTAATTCATAACCAATTCATATATTCCAGTTTTCATGACTTCTAAATAAAATCACTAAACTGTTGTTAGTATGGTCACATATATCCTGATTCCCTCATTCGCTACATACTTTCAGTTCTCAAACTACCTAATCACTCAGCAACATTTGACCCTACTCACCACCTCCTTTTCCTCCTAAAACTCTACTACCATATTAAATGTTCTCACAACTCAGCCAAAAAAAGTAATTAAATGAGGTGATGGATGTATTAGTTAACCTTACTGCGGTAATCATTTTGCCATATATATATATATATATATATATATATATATATATATACACACACACACACACACACACACATACATATGTATATTTATATATATATAATTTGATACATATATGTATGTATATCTTAAATATGCTGTATATCTTAAAATTACCTAGTTATTTGTCAATTACAGCTCAGTAAAGTTGGAAAAAAGAAAATACTGAAATCTCAAAAAAAAAAAAAAAGACCAACCAACCCACAAACAAACAAACACCTCTTTGCTTTCTACCTTTACTTCCATGACACATTCTCATCTAATTCTCTCCTACCTCTTTGGTTATGCCTTCTCATTTTTGCCCCAAGCTGCACTTCTACTCATCCTTCAGTTGTTGGTGGGTCACAGAGCTCACTCCTTATCCCAGTTCTCTTCATTTACTCAAAAATATTTATTGAGCACCCACTCTAGGCCACGAACTCTTCTAGATAATTGTGGCAGCAGTAAACAAATCAGATGAATATCCCTGCTCTCTTGAAGCATACATCATATAATCAGACAAAAACAACAATACATAAGAAAATGATATAATGTTAGAAGGGTATAAGTGGTAAAGAAGACAAATAGAGCAGAATAAAAGGAATCCATTCTAAAACTCTCCTCAGACCACCGTATTAATACATCTGTGACTTTATCACCTATATTTTAACTATTCCCAAGTCTCTATAGATCATGTATTTTTTCTGAGCAGCAATAATCTAAAGAAGTTTCCACAGTTTATCATGCCTCACTCAACTCAACATTCATCTTCCACCATAACTTGTTCCTTCCACCATAACTTGTTTGATAATGGCATCACCATCCACTGGCCCAGCAAAATCAAATACCTAGATGCCTCCTGTCGTCTCTAGATCTTATGGGTCCTGGAATCTTATTTATCTGTATAAATATCTCTAACGTTCTTCTATCCTCACTTCTGCTCCTCTAATTAAAAACCTCAGGAAATAGCAGGATCAACTCTGTTGTCAGATGCCTGGACTGAATAATGGTTCCACCACTTACTTGCCATTTGGTTTTGAATTTAACCTCTATAAGTGCTAGTTTTTCTAGCTGTAAAATGAAGACAACCCTCCTGGGGTTGCTTTGATTAAATGAGTGTGGCTAGAGGTATTAGCATCAAAATCATCAACAGTAGCAGCAGCATGATTAATTCCCAAAATAGCCTCTTAAGTCACTTTTCCTTCTTCTATCCTTACCCTTCTTTAATCTTTCTCAACACTACAGTCCTACTAATCATCAAGATCCAGAGGCCTAAACACAATTACCCTACTAAACAGGTTCTGAAGGCCTTCAGGTAAGTCCAAATGCCTTAACATGTAAGAAATTTTTTTTTCCTCCTTCTTTCCTTTCTGAAACTTAAGCTTGCTAAAGTCGTCATCATTATAGGCAAGCCAGCCTAGAGCTGAAATTTTCTGTGAAAGATATTCAAAATATAAACTTCAGTTTCTTTTTTCAATTTACAGTCTCAGCAGATGATTTTAAAGTTATCACAAAATTGTCTTTTTTTTCCTTCCAAGTACATATTTCATTTTTACAGTCAAAATACTAAATTTTGATTTAATCAATCACGGTGGTATGATGGAATACAAAATAAGCATTGTGAAAACCTTTGCAGCAACAGAAGCCAAACAGATTACTTAAATTATTTTCTTCAGGCTTTTTATCACATTTTCTCTTCCTGTGAAACAAACACAAAACACTACTGATTGACTTCATGGAGTGTTATGCGTGTGTTTGTATGTGTGCGTGCACTGATATGTGTTTGTAGGTGAACAGGCATTTACTAAAAGCATCTTCTTAGATGATAAAAAAAGTCACCATAAAAAATTATGTAATACAGTAAAATGTCAGAAACTGTCATAGTGTTCTAGAAGCTATTTATATGACTATAAACAGCCATTTTAGCCATTAAAAGTGAAAATATTCTATATTCATATTTGACAAGTACTAGTGTAAAAAGAATATAAAATGAAATTTACTAAATACATTTATTAAGGTCGAGCAAATTCACAATTATAGAGCAGGTCATAGTGTAAGAGAATATAACTAAAATCGAGTGTGTTCTTTAAGCTTTATAATTACTGGAAAGCCTTCTGAAACAAATATATTACATTACTTAAGGACTAAGCCATATTTTAAATGTATTTTACTTATTGATCATTATGAAACTTATAGAATTTACATACTTAAAGTGCAACAACTTTAAACAATTGATAAATATAGTTTAGACAATTATGAGAATTAAATTTTAATGATGTCATAATGCAAAAGAAATATTCTGTCCAGCAATTAATTATCAAAAAGCTAATGACCCAGAGCTTAGTATTAAAATTTGGATTTAGTATCATCATATTATATGTTATTATTAATATATATAAATTTAGATAATATAAGTTAAATTATTTTAGCTTTTAGTTTAAAAATACAAATATTTATTTTTATATAAGGCCTCAGATTTTTAAAAAGCCAAAATATTGTATATAATGTATATCCCACTGACATTTACTCAAGAAAGAATTCTGGTAAAATTGTGTATTACCAGAATTTGTTATGAGAGAGAAAATGTATTTTAAAATTTGGTTATTTAACCACCATAATAACATAGTACATATCCCTTACAAAAAATTCTAAAAATGAAAGAGCTTAATTAAAAAATTATAATTTGTTTTACCATTACAATGTTTAATCACATATTTTAAAATTTTTTCATTTTATATCATGAAATTTTTTTTAGTTTATGTGTTCTAAGATAAATAAAAATTAACTAGAAAAAAATCTTAAACTGTGTTTATGATATCCAAGATTGTACAATATAAGTAATAATAAAGAATGAATTTAGCAAGGTAAGGAGATATGCAGTGCATGCTATTAAAGTCTCAGAGTCTAATTACCCATTTAAAACAGTAAATAGAATCCTAATGCTCACTCCCTTAAATATGACCAATTAATACAAAGAATAAAGAAAATTAGGAGTTAAAACAGTACTATCAGTCTTGTTGTGACAGCCAAAAAATGACTTTGCTTGTAAAGCAGTTAAGGTATTCTGAAACTGTCAGGGACGAATTATTAATTGGCTACTTAGTTAGACACAAAAATTTACAAATGATTAATGTCTATTTGATGATACCCCTATATTGTGATGAATCATAGTTAGACATTCATAACATGCTATTCCTTTACCTATCCAACTCTTTCACGAGAACACATGAAATAATGTTATATTCAAGATAGTGTCTGAGGAAGATTACTTATGAAACAAGTGGAAGATTTTACCTGTCCAACCAGGCAAGCAGACTCTTGGCTGCTCCTATCAGATCCACAACCGAAGTCAGAAAGTCATTTGGCAATTTTCGGCTTGTTCTCCCATCATAATGGCCGCTCCTTCTCCTCCCGGTTATAAAATTCTGCAGATTTTTGGCAGATGCATTCAGCTTGTGAGAAAGGGTTTTCAGATTTTCTGTTTCCAAGCCATAATTCTGAATTATAAAAAGAGAGAAAACAAATATACTTGAAGTCAATATATTCATTCACTAAAATATTTACTGAATATGTTACTATGTACAGGCAATAAAATTAGTACTAAGAGTTAAAATGACTAAGATAGGATTCCTGGCCCAGAAGAGCCCACAGTCAAGTGAGGATCAAATGGGCAAATGTCAGA
Organism: Enhydra lutris kenyoni; assembly: GCF_002288905.1. Taxonomy (NCBI): domain Eukaryota; kingdom Metazoa; phylum Chordata; class Mammalia; order Carnivora; family Mustelidae; genus Enhydra; species Enhydra lutris. Next base: position 3,340,404 of record NW_019154107.1, on the reverse strand, counting down.
TGAACAAATTACAAAAAAATGTGTTAAATGCTAGTGTGAACATGCAAAGAGAAGGGCATTATCTCCTGGAACTATGTCATGCAAGAAAGAAAGATTATTAGGACTCATAAGCATTTCTTTTAAACCCAAACTTAAGTTCATTTACTTGTGAAATTCATTTTTATCAGTACTTATTTTTTTATTAAAAGGTTTTACTTGAGAGAGAAAGAGTGCATGTAAGCATGAGCTGGGGGTGGAGCAGAGGGAAAGGGAGAAGCAGGCTCCCTGCTGAGTGGGAAACCCAGAGGCTCAATCCAAGGACCCCAGTTGGGATCATGACCCCAGCTGAAGGCAGATGCTTAACCGACTGAGCTACCCAGGCACCCCAGTAATTATTTTTTAATATCTATTCTATTAGTATATGCATAGTCATGAATGTAGATGCTATGAAAAATTCTGCTTTCCCCAAGTGAGCAAAGAAAGCACAAACTAACGATAAAATGAAAAAGAAATAAATCATATGCAATATAGCTTTATTTTGTGTCCTCTCCATAATGACACATAAGAAATTTCATCTATAATATGGTACCAGAAGAAAACAAATTCCTCAGTGGAACCAATATGCTTTCTCCTTTTTATAATACAAATTATGAAACTGAATTAATTTTTATTTTTGTCATGGTTGCACTAGCTCACAGTCAAATATGAAGCACATCGAAAACAATCATACTGGCTTTTTGCTAACTTTGTTTTCTTGTTTTTCCTTGGTCTCACTTTTGAATTTGCAGTAATATTTACTATTTCACTTTAAATATTATGTCTATAAATTAATGCAGAAAGAAGTTATATGAATAAATATAAATAAACTTTAAAAAAACACATTCAATGCAAAACACTCTAAGATTTCCACAAATAACCCTTAGGGAAAGATTTCATAAGTTACAATTAAATTTTAAAAGAGCTGATTGTGAGTTGTAAAACACCTCCAAGAAAGGCTGGTTAACCTACTCAAAGGATGACTTTCATTAAACTACTTAGCAGCATATATGTGATAGTCATGTGTAAAATTAAAAGTATTACTACCTTATAGAATATATAAGACCCAAGGAATTTTAGATAGCTTCTGAAGCCCAAATGAATTCTAAGTTTGATTTATCCTCCTTTTACAGTTCAGGACAATGAGGCACAGGGAGATTTTCTGTGCGCTTATAGAGCTTAGAGTAGATAGAATTCAGAATGGGACTACAAGTCACAAGGCCATATGTGAGGGGATGTCTAAGTGAAATGGTAGATAAAATACTAGGGGTATGAAAAAGGGAAGCAAATGGCCCAATAAATTTAGCTGTATTAAGTCAACAACCACTGGGTAACTACTTCATATGAAATTTATTTCTTCTATGGTAATTTAAGAAAAGAAACTTCGAGGAGGAAAAAAGGAGGGACTAGAGGAGGGTTTGGACACAAACATAAAATACCAAGTTACATAAAAACATATATATACATACATATGTATATACATACATACATATATAAATACATATATATACACATACATATATACATATACATATATGAATAAATACCAAAGTTATGTATGTTACCATTGAAGGTCTCATAGTGATAAAAAGTCTGAATGTTCTTTGCTAAAAATTTACATTTTTTATTAAAAGAATATTCCTTTTGGAGCCATGGATCTCTTTTTGTTTTTATTTTATTTATTTATTTATTTTAAAGATTTCATTTATTTATTTGACAGAGATCACAAGTAGACAGAGAGGCAGGCGGTGGGGGGGGAGGTGGGAAGCAGGTTCCCTGCTGAGCAGAGAGCCTGATGTGGGGCTCGATCCCAGGACACCGAGATCATGACCTGAGCCGGAAAGCAGAAGCTTAACCCTCTGAGCCACCCAGGTGCCCCATGGATCTCTTTAAAAACAAACAAACAAACAAAAAAACACAACATAGTATATTAAATACCCACTACGGGGCACCTGGATGGCTCAGTGGGTTAAAGCCTCTGCCTTCGGCTTAGGTCATGATCCCAGGGTCCTGGGATCCAGCCCCGCATGGGGCTCTCTGCTCAGCGGGGAGCCTGCTTCCTCCTCTCTCTCTGCTTGCCTCTCTGCCTACCTGTGATCTCTGTCTGTCAAATAAATAAATAAAATCTTTAAAAAAAATACCCACTACTAAATTTGAATTGCAATATTCTCTCAAGTCAAAAGATTTTCTTTGCACAAATAAAACATTCTATTCAGATTCTCTTGCATCTGAGCATGGATTATCTGAAACATTTGGGAGATTTTATCTACCTTGTCAGTATATTAAGAAGGAAATCCTTTTATAAGTTTATTGAAGATATTCTCTAATGACTAGATAAGAGCAATTTATATCAACTTCTTTATTTATTAATTTGGCTTGAAACAACAAAAATTTATTTTCTCATACTTTAGAGATCAGAATCCAAAATCACTACCACTGGGCTAAAATCACAGTGTTGGCAGATACATGCTTCTTCTGGGAACTCTAATCCTTGCCTCAAAAAGAATCTGGTAGCTGTGGACATTCCTTAATTTGTGGCCATTATAACTCCGGTCTCTGCCTCTGAGGTCACATGGCCACCTCTTCTGTGTGTACCAAATCTCCCTCTGCCTCTCCCTCATGAGGACATTTGTGATTGGATTTGGAGCCCACCTGGGTAATCAAAATTAATCTCCCCCTGTTAAGATCTTCAATTACATCGGAATATGCATGTCACTCACTCGCTGGAGGAAGGGAAAGGCCTTCTCCAAGATCACGAACATGAGCTGGTCCCCTCCAAAGCTCATTCCCAGCTGCCCTTTGGAGACTCTATGAACTAAATTTTAATGACACATCTGAAGTGCTTTCCTGAAACCATTTTCAGAAGTTTTCCCCTGTGTTAAAGCATCTTCCCTGAAGTATAAAAGGATTCTCATTTTTCATTTTTGTGTATTAATGATTTTCATAACAATTTCTTAAAGAAGCTCAAATAATAATATTTCATTAGAGAGGAAACTAATCAATCAACCTGTAATGTAACTTTCATTCTATAGCCATTGGTTGCCATACAACATTAATTTCCTTTATATATAATACTAGCATCTCAATATTTTCTTAGAAAGGGTCAGAATAATGTAAAAAGAATAACAGATCTTATAAATAAAAATATGAAGTCAAAGTAAAACTACTTTGAAGCCTTCAAAATTTAAGATGTTACTAAAACTTTTTTTAAAATACAACTCAAGAATTAGAGAATAAAAAAATCTTGTGGGAGAAAACCTAGAAGGATATCCTGAGAGAACTTCTCCTAAATTGGAAATCTACTAAAGAAATATCCTACATGGACCAGAGGGGAAAGATGAGGAGGACAGAGGAATATAGAGGGCAAGAAGAGACAAAAGATGTGTAGTAGAGGATGGAGAGGAAATTCTTAAAACTAATTCTAGTTAAACCAATAAAAATAAATACAATAAAACTAGTTAGACCAATAACTCAAAAGCATTTTTAAGAAAATTCTCAAGAAAATGGGGTGCCTGGGTGGCTCAGTCAGTTAAGTGGCTGACTCTCGATCTCAGGTCAGGTCTTGATCTCAGGGTTGTGAGTTCACGCCCCACACAGGGACTTAACTTAAAAAAAAAAAAAGGAAGAAAATTCTATAAGACTATAAAAATAGGTTAGAATCTTATCTGTATACAAGTGTCTGTATGGTATTATTTTAACATAAGGGATAGATTAGTTGATCTCAAGTTAATTTTTGTCATCAAAGTTCTCAATTCTAAATAACTCAAAATCAATTACTGACAATATATAGATTTTCTTCCTATTTCCTTCATGAAAGCAGATGATGTGCTGTGTCTCACTAAGTCACCAGTAAATCATGCTCCCGTGCCTCCTACATCAAGAAGTGACAAGTGAATAATGCACTCCTTTGCTTTGGTCCAGAAGTATGCAGACAATAAGTACCGACTCAAATTTTATATTTTAAAAGTTTTAATTTAAATTCCAGTTAGATAACATACAGTGTTATATTAGTTTCAGGCATACAATGTAGTGATTCAACACTTCCATTCATCACCCTGTGATCATCACAACATGTGCACTCCTTAAACCCCATCACCTATTTCACCCATCCTCCCAGCCACCACCCCTCTGGTCACCAACAATTTATTCTCTACAGGTAAGAGTCTTTCTTGGTTTGTCTCTCCTTTCTCTTATTTTTGCCCCTTTGATTGTTTTGTTTCTTAAATTCTACATGTGAGTGAAATCATATGGTATTTGCCTTTATCTGACTTACTCCACTTAGCATAATATACTCTAGTTCATCCACGTTGTTGGGAATGGCAAGATTTCATTCTCTTCCTTATTTTTATTATTTTTTAAAATTTAAATGCAATCAGCCAACATGTAGTGCATCATTAGTTTCAGATGTAGACTGTAATAATTCATCAGTTGCATATAACACCCAGTGCCCACCACATCACATGCCCTCTTTAAAGCCCATCACAAATTATCCCATCCTTTTCCACCTCCCCTCCAGCAACCCTCAGTTTGTTTCCTATATTTAAGAGACTCTTGATGGCTGAGTTAATATCCCATTGTATGTACATAGCACTTCTATATCCATTCATCAGTAGACGGACAATTGGGACTCTTTCATAATTTGGCTATTTAGATAATGTTGACCTTAACATCAGGGTACACGAATCTTTTTGAATTAGTATTTTTGTATTCTTTGGGTAAATACCTAGTAATGTGATTGCTGGATCACAGAACAGTTCTATTTTTAACTTATTTAGGAATCTCTCCACTGTTTTCCAGAGTGGTTGTAACAGTGTGCATTCCCACCAACAGTGCAAGAGGTTTCCCTTTTCTCCACATCCTCACCAACACCTGTTGTTTCATGTGTCATTGATTTTTGCCATTCTGACAGGTGTGAGGTGATATCTCAGTGTAGTTTTGATTTGTATTTCCCTGATGATGAGTGAGGTTAAGTACTTTTTCATGTGTCTGTTGGCCATCTGGATGTGTTCTTTGGAGAAATGTCTGTTCATGTCTTTGCACATTTTTTAATTGGATTATTTGTTTTTTGAGTTTGAGTTTTTTAAGTTCTTTATATATTTTGGATACTAACCCTTTGCCAGATATGTCATTTGCAATTGTTCCCTCACATTCTGCGGGTTGCCTTTTAGTTTTGTTGATTGTATCTTTTGTTGTGCAGAAGCTTTTTATCTTGATGAAATCCCAAGTTTATTTTTCCTTTTTTCCCCCCCTTGCCTCAGAAGACATACCTATAAAGAATTTGCTATGGCTGATATCAAAGAGTCTACTACCTATGCTCTCCTCTAGTTTTTTGCAGTTTCAGGTCTATAACACATTTAGGTCTTTAATCCATTTTGAATTTATTCTTGTGTGTGGTATAAGAAAGTGGTCCAGTTTCATTCTTTCACATGTTGCTCTTCAGTTTTCCCAACACTGTTGAAGAGATTGTCTTTTTTCCCACTGGATATTCTTTTCCTGCTTTGTCAAAGATTAACTGACCATACAGTTGTAAGTTTACTTCTGGGTTTTCTATTCCGTTCCATTGATCTCTGTGTCTGTCTTTGTGCCAGTACCTTACTGTCTTGATGGCTACAGTTTTGTGATGTAACTTAAAGTCTGGAATTGCTGTGCCTCCAGCGTTGCTTTTCTTTTTCAGTATTGCTCTGGCTATTCGGGGTCTTTTCTGGTTCGACAAATATTTTAGGACTGTTCCAGTTCTGCAAAAAATGCTGGTGGTATTTTGATAGGAACTGCATTAAATGTGTAGATTGCTTTGAGTAGTATAGACATTTTAACAATATTTGTTCTTCGAACCCACAAGCATGGAATATCTTGCCTCATATTTCTGTCATCTTCAATTTCTTTCATGAGTACTTTTTCAATTTTCAGAGTACAGATCTTTTACCTCTTTGGTTAGGTTTATCCCTAACATCTTACTGATTTTGGTGCAATTGTAAATGAGACTGACTCCTTAATTTCTCTTTCTGCTGCTTCAGTATTTGTGTATAGAAATGCAACAGATTTCTATACATTGATTTTGTACCCTGTGACTTTACTGAATTCCTCTATCAGTTCTAGCAATTTTTTGGTGGAGTCTTTCAGGTTTTCCATAGAGAGTTTCATGTCATTGGCAAGTAGTGAAAATGTGACTTCTTTCTTGCCAATTTGGATGCCTTTTCTTAATGTTGCCTGACTGCTTTCGCTAGCACTTCCAGTACTATGTTAAATTACAGTGATGAGAGTGGACACCCCTGTCTTATGTCTGACTGAATAGGAAAAGCTCTCAGTTTTTCCCTACTGATGATAAGGTTGGCTGTGAATTTTTCATAGATAGCCTTTATTATGTTCAAGTATGATACCTTTAAACCTACTTTGTTGAGAATTTTTATCATGAATGGATATTGTACTTTGTCAAATTCTTTTTCTGCATCACTGAAATGATCATTTGGTTCTTATTCTTTCTTCTATTAATGTGATGTATCACATTGATTTGCAAATATTCACCCACTCTTGCAACTCAGGAATAAATCCCATTTGATCATGAATGATTTTTTAATGTATTGTCAGAGATACAGTGTCAGAGATATTGGCCTGTAGTTCTCTCTTTTAGTGGAGTCTTTATCCGGTTTTGGAATTAGGTAATGCTGAACTCATAGAATTAATTTGTAAGTTTTTCTTCCTTTTCTATTTTTTTGGAATAGTTTCAGAAGAATAAGTATTAACTTATCTTTAAATGTATGGTAGAATTTCCGTGAAGCCATCTGTCCCTGGACTTTTGTTTGTTGGGGGATTTTTGAGTACTGATTCAATCTCTTCATTGGTTATTTGTCTCTTCAAGTTTTCTCTCTCTTCCTGTTTCAGTTTTGGTAGTTTATGTTTCTAAGAATTTAACCATTTCTTCCAGGTTGTCCAATGTATTGCCATGTAATTTTTCATGACATTCTCTTAATAATTGCTTTTACAAGGCAGTTGTTATTTTGCCCCCTCATTTGTGATTTTATTTATTTGGGTGCTTCCTCTTTTCTTCTTGGTAAGTCTGGCTAGAAGGTTATCAACGTAATTAATTCTTTCAATGAACCAACTCCAGGTCCAATGCTCTGTTCTATTGTTTCCTTAGTTTCTATATCATTTATTTCTACTCTAATTTTTATTATTTCCTTTCTTCTGCTGGCTTTAGCTTTCATTTGTTTTTCTTTTTCTAGCTACTTATGTATAAGGTTAGGTTGTTTATTTGAGATTTTTCCTGCTTTGAGGTAGGCCTACATTGCTACATACTTACCTATTAGGACCACTGTTGCTGCATCCCAAAGGTTTGGGGCCATTGTGTTTTCATTTTCATTTGTTTCCATGTATTTTTAAATTTCTTTGATTCCTGGCTGACTCACTCATTGTTTAGTAACATGTAGTTTAACCTCCATTTATTTATATTTCTAACTTTTTTTCTTATGGTTAACTTCCAGCTTCACAGTGTTGTGGGCAGAAAAGGTGCTTGATATGATTTCAATCTCTTTGAACTTGTTGAGGCTTGTTTTGTGATCTAATGTGTAATCTATTCTGGAGAATATTCCATGTACACTTGAAAAGAACATGTATTCTGATTTTTTAGGATGGAATGTTCTGAATATATTTGTTACATCTATCTCATTCAGTGTGTCATTCAAATCCATGTTTCCTTGCGTATTTTCTGTTTAGATAATTTGTCCATTGATGTAAGTGGGGTACTAATGTCCACTACTATCATTGCGTTATTATCAACTAGTTCCTTTATTATTTTTTATTAACATATAATGTATTATTTGTCTCAGAAGTACAAGTCTGTGATTCATCAATCTTACACAATTCATAACACTCACCATAGCACATACCCGCCCCGATGCCCATCACCCAACCACCCCATCCCTCCCACCCTCTCCCCTCCAGCAACCCTCAGTTTGTTTCTTGAAATTAAGAGTCTCTTATGGTTTGTCTCCCTCTCTCGTTTCATCTTGTTTCATTTTTCCCTCCCTTCCCCTATGATCCTCTGTCTTGTTCTTTAATTCCTTAGATCAGAGAAATCATTTATTTGTCTTTCTCTGACTTATTTCGCTTAGCATAATACCCTCTAGGTACATCCACATCATTGCAAATGGCAAGATTTCATTTTTTCCCCCGATGGATGCATAATATTCAATTGTAGGTATATATATATATGTGTGTGTGTGTGTGTGTGTGTGTGTGTGTGTGTGTGTGTGTGTATATACCACACCTTCTTTATCCATTCGTCTCTTGATGGACATCTAGGCTCTTTCCATAGTTCAGCTATTGTGGGCATTTCTTCTATAAGCATTGGGAACACGTGTCCCATTGGATCACTACCTTTGTATCTTTAGTGTAAATACCCAGTAGTGCAATTGCTGGGTTGTAGGGTAATTCTATTTTTGATTTATTGAGAAATCTCCATACTGTTTTCCAGAGTGGCTGCACCACCTTACATTCCCACCAACAGCATAAGAGGGTTCCCTTTCTCTACATCCTCGCCAACACCTGTCATTTCTTGAGTGGTTAATTTTAGCCATTCTGACCTGTGTGAGGTGTTATCTCACTATGGTTTCGATTTGTAATTCCCTGATGCCGAGTGATGTGGAGCACTTTTCGTGTGTCTGTTGGCCATTTGGATGTCTTCTCTGCAGAAATGTCTGTTTATGTCTTCTGCCCATTTCCTGACTGGATTATTTGATCTTTGGGTGTTGAGTTTGGTAAGTTCTTTATAGATTTGGGGTATTAGTCCTTTATCTGATATGTCATTTGCAAATATCTTCTCCCATTCTGTCAGTTGTCTTTTGGTTTTGTTGACTGTTTCCTTTGCTGTGCAAAAGCTTTTGATCTTGATGAAGTCCCAATAGTTCATTTTTGCCGTTGCTTCCCTTGCTTTTGGTGATGTTTCTAGGAAGAATTTGCTGCAGCTTAGGTCAAAGAGGTTGCTGCCTGTGTTTTCCTCAAAGATTGTGATGGATTCCTTTCTCCAACTGAGGTCTTTCATCCATTCTATTTTTGTGTGTGGTGTAAGGAAATGTTCCAGTTTCATTCTTCTGCATGTGTATGTCCAATTTTCCCAAAACCATTTGTTGAAGAGACTGTCTTTTTTTACACTGGACATTCTTTCCTGCTTTGATGAAGACTACTTAACCCTAGAGTTGAGGGTCTATTTCTGGGCTCTATTTTGTTCCACTGAACTATGTGTCTGTTTTGTGCCAGTACCATACTGTCTTGATGTTTACAGCTTTGTAATAGAGCTTGAATTATGGAATTCTGATACTGCCAACTTTGGTTTTCTTTTTCAACATTCCTTTAGCTCTTAGGGGTCTTTTCTAGGTCCATACACATTTTAGGATTATTTGTTTCATTTCTTTGAAAAAAGTTGATGGTATTTTGATAGGGACTGCATTAAATGTGTAGATTGTTCTAGGTAACATAGCCATTCTCACAATATTTTTCTTCTAATCCATGAGCATGGAATGTTTTTCCACTTCTTTGAGTCTTCCTCAATTTCCTTCATGAGTATTCTATAGTTTTCTGAGTACAGATTCTTTGCCTCTTTGGTTAGATTTCTTCTTAGGTATCTCATGTTTTTGGACACAGTTGTAAATGGGATTGACTCCTTAATTTCTCTTTGTTCTGTCTTGTTGTTGATCTATAGAAATGCTACTGATTTGGGGTGCCTGGGTGGCTCAGTGTTTTAAAGCCTCTGCCTTTGGCTCAGGTCATGATCCCATGGTCCTGGGATCGAGCCCTGTATCGGGCTCTCCACTCAGCAGGGAGCCTACTTCCTCCAATCTCTCTCTCTCTGCCTGCCTCTCTGCCTACTTGTCTGTCAAATAAATAAATAAAATCTTTTAAAAAAAAAGAAATGCTACTGATTTATGTACATTGATTTTATATCCTGACAATTTACTGAATTCCTGAGCGAGTTCTAGCAGTTTTGGAGAGGAGTTTTTTGTGTTTTCCACATGAAGTGTCATATCATCTGCAGATAGTGAGGGTTTGACTTATTCTTTGCTGATTCAGATGCTTTTCCTTTTTGTTGTCTGATTGCTGAGGCTAGGACTTCTCTCTAGTACTATATTGAATAGCAGTGGTGATAGGGGACATCTCTGCCATATTCCTGACCTTAGGGGAAAAGCTCTCAGTTTTTCCCCATTGAAAAGGATATTCCCTGTGAGTTTTTCATTGATAGCTTTGATGATATTGAGGTATGTACCCTCTATCCCTCCACTTTGAAAAGTTTTGATCAAGAAAAGATGCTGTACTTTGTTGAATGCTTTTTCAGCATCTACTGAGAGTATCATATGGTTCCTGTTCTTTCTTTTATTAATGTATTGTGTCACATTGATTGATTTGAGGATGTTGAACCAACCTTGCAGCCCAGGAATAAATCCTGCTTGGTTGTGGTGAATAATCCTTTTAATGTATTGTTGGATCCTATTGGCTAGTATTTTGGTGAGAATTTTCACATCTGTGTTCATCAAGGATATTGGTCTGTAATTCTCCTTTTTGATGGGGTCTTTGTCTGGTTTTGGGATCAAGGTAATGCTGGCCTCATAAAATGAGTTTTGAAGTTTTCCTTCCATTTCTATTTTTTGGAACAGTTTCAGG